>NW_028161255.1:0-142540 GCF_964263955.1 Coregonus lavaretus
GTCTGACTGAAACACTAACATACCAACATGTTGTCTGACTGGACCTGACTGGAACACTAACAGACCAACATGTTGTCTGACTGGACCACTAACACAGCTGATATAACCTAGAGGATTTAGGGAGAAGGGGAGGGGTCTCTAACACAGCTGATATAACTAGAGGATTTAGGGAGAAGGGGGGGAGTTCACTAACACAGCTGATATAACCTAGGATTTAGGGAGAAGGGGAGGGGTCCACTAACACAGCTGATATAACCTAGAGGATTTAGGGAGAAGGGGAGGGGTTCTCTAACACAGCTGATATAACCTAGAGGATTTAGGGAGAAGGGAGGGGTCCACTAACACAGCTGATATAACCTAGAGGATTTAGGGAGAAGGGGAGGGGTCCACTAACACAGCTGATATAACCTAGAGGATTTAGGGAGAAGGGGGAGGGGTCCACTAACACAGCTGATATAACCTAGAGGATTTAGGGAGAAGGGGAGGGGTCCACTAACACAGCTGATATAACCTAGAGGATTTAGGGAGAAGGGGAGGGGTCCTCTAACACAGCTGATATAACCTAGAGGATTTAGGGAGAAGGGGGAGGGGTCCACTAACACAGCTGATATAACCTAGAGGATTTAGGGAGAAGGGGAGGGGTCCACTAACACAGCTGATATAACCTAGAGGATTTAGGGAGAAGGGGAGGGGTCCACTAACACAGCTGATATAACCTAGAGGATTTAGGGAGAAGGGGAGGGGTCCTCTAACACAGCTGATATAACCTAGAGGATTTAGGGAGAAGGGGAGGGGTCCTCTAACACAGCTGATATAACCTAGAGGATTTAGGGAGAAGGGGGAGTTCACTAACACAGCTGATATAACCTAGAGGATTTAGGGAGAAGGGGAGGGGTCCACTAACACAGCTGATATAACCTAGAGGATTTAGGGAGAAGGGGATTGCTACGGGTCCACTAACACAGCTGATATAACCTAGAGGATTTAGGAGAAGGGGAGGGGTCCACTAACACAGCTGATATAACCTACGAGGATTTAGGGAGAAGGGAGGGGTCCACTAACACAGCTGATATAACCTAGAGGATTTAGGGAGAAGGGGAGGGGTCCTCTAACACAGCTGATATAACCTAGAGGATTTAGGGAGAAGGGGAGGGGTCCACTAACACAGCTGATATAACCTAGAGGATTTAGGGAGAAGGGGAGGGGTCCTCTAACACAGCTGATATAACCTAGAGGATTTAGGGAGAAGGGGAGGGGTCCTCTAACACAGCTGATATAACCTAGAGGATTTAGGGAGAAGGGGGGAGTCCACTAACACAGCTGATATAACCTAGAGGATTTAGGGAGAAGGGGAGGGGTCCACTAACACAGCTGATATAACCTAGAGGATTTAGGGAGAAGGGGAGGGGTCCACTAACACAGCTGATATAACCTAGAGGATTTAGGGAGAAGGGGAGGGGTCCTCTAACACAGCTGATATAACCTAGAGGATTTAGGGAGAAGGGGAGGGGTCCACTAACACAGCTGATATAACCTAGAGGAATTAGGGAGAAGGGGAGGGGTCCACTAACACAGCTGATATAACCTAGAGGATTTAGGGAGAAGGGGAGGGGTCCTCTAACACAGCTGATATAACCTAGAGGATTTAGGGAGAAGGGGGGGAGTTCACTAACACAGCTGATATAACCTAGAGGATTTAGGGAGAAGGGGAGGGGTCCACTAACACAGCTGATATAACCTAGAGGATTTAGGGAGAAGGGGAGGGGTCCTCTAACACAGCTGATATAACCTAGAGGATTTAGGGAGAAGGGGAGGGGTCCACTAACACAGCTGATATAACCTAGAGGATTTAGGGAGAAGGGGAGGGGTCCACTAACACAGCTGATATAACCTAGAGGATTTAGGGAGAAGGGGAGGGGTCCACTAACACAGCTGATATAACCTAGAGGATTTAGGGAGAAGGGGAGGGGTCCTCTAACACAGCTGATATAACCTAGAGGATTTAGGGAGAAGGGGAGGGGTCCTCTAACACAGCTGATATAACCTAGAGGATTTAGGGAGAAGGGGGGGAGTCCACTAACACAGCTGATATAACCTAGAGGATTTAGGGAGAAGGGGAGGGGTCCACTAACACAGCTGATATAACCTAGAGGATTTAGGGAGAAGGGGAAGGGTCCACTAACACAGCTGATATAACCTAGAGGATTTAGGGAGAAGGGGAGGGGTCCTCTAACACAGCTGATATAACCTAGAGGATTTAGGGAGAAGGGGAGGGGTCCTCTAACACAGCTGATATAACCTAGAGGATTTAGGGAGAAGGGAGGGAGTTCACTAACACAGCTGATATAACCTAGAGGATTTAGGGAGAAGGGGAGGGGTCCACTAACACAGCTGATATAACCTAGAGGATTTAGGGAGAAGGGGAGGGGTCCACTAACACAGCTGATATAACCTAGAGGATTTATGGAGAAGGGGAGGGGTCCACTAACACAGCTGATATAACCTAGAGGATTTAGGGAGAAGGGGAGGGGTCCACTAACACAGCTGATATAACCTAGAGGATTTAGGGAGAAGGGGAGGGGTCCTCTAACACAGCTGATATAACCTAGAGGATTTAGGGAGAAGGGGAGGGGTCCACTAACACAGCTGATATAACCTAGAGGATTTAGGGAGAAGGGGAGGGGTCCTCTAACACAGCTGATATAACCTAGAGGATTTAGGGAGAAGGGGAGGGGTCCTCTAACACAGCTGATATAACCTAGAGGATTTAGGGAGAAGGGGGGGAGTTCACTAACACAGCTGATATAACCTAGAGGATTTAGGGAGAAGGGGAGGGGTCCACTAACACAGCTGATATAACCTAGAGGATTTAGGGAGAAGGGGAGGGGTCCACTAACACAGCTGATATAACCTAGAGGATTTAGGGAGAAGGGGAGGGGTCCTCTAACACAGCTGATATAACCTAGAGGATTTAGGGAGAAGGGGAGGGGTCCTCTAACACAGCTGATATAACCTAGAGGATTTAGGGAGAAGGGGGGGAGTTCACTAACACAGCTGATATAACCTAGAGGATTTAGGGAGAAGGGGAGGGGTCCACTAACACAGCTGATATAACCTAGAGGATTTAGAGAGAAGGGGAGGGGTCCACTAACACAGCTGATATAACCTAGAGGATTTAGGGAGAAGGGGAGGGGTCCACTAACACAGCTGATATAACCTAGAGGATTTAGGGAGAAGGGGAGGGGTCCTCTAACACAGCTGATATAACCTAGAGGATTTAGGGAGAAGGGGAGGGGTCCACTAACACAGCTGATATAACCTAGAGGATTTAGGGAGAAGGGGAGGGGTCCACTAACACAGCTGATATAACCTAGAGGATTTAGGGAGAAGGGGAGGGGTCCACTAACACAGCTGATATAACCTAGAGGATTTAGGGAGAAGGGGAGGGGTCCTCTAACACAGCTGTTATACGTAGAGGATTTAGGGAGAAGGGGAGGGGTCCACTAACACAGCTGATTTAACCTAGAGGATTTAGGGAGAAGGGGGGGAGTTCACTAACACAGCTGATATAACCTAGAGGATTTAGGGAGAAGGGGAGGGGTCCACTAACACAGCTGATATAACCTAGAGGATTTAGGGAGAAGGGGAGGGGTCCACTAACACAGCTGGTAGAGGATTTAGGGAGAAGGGGAGGGGTCCACTAACACAGCTGATATAACCTAGAGGATTTAGGGAGAAGGGGAGGGGTCCACTAACACAGCTGATATAACCTAGAGGATTTAGGGAGAAGGGGAGGGGTCCACCAACACAGCTGATATAACCTAGAGGATTTAGGGAGAAGGGGAGGGGTCCACTAACACAGCTGATATAACCTAGAGGATTTAGGGAGAAGGGGAGGGGTCCTCTAACACAGCTGATATAACCTAGAGGATTTAGGGAGAAGGGGAGGGGTCCTCTAACACAGCTGATATAACCTAGAGGATTTAGGGAGAAGGGGGGAGTTCCACTAACACAGCTGATATAACCTAGAGGATTTAGGGAGAAGGGGAGGGGTCCACTAACACAGCTGATATAACCTAGAGGATTTAGGGAGAAGGGGAGGGGTCCACTAACACAGCTGATATAACCTAGAGGATTTAGGGAGAAGGGGAGGGGTCCTCTAACACAGCTGATATAATCTAGAGGATTTAGGGAGAAGGGGAGGGGTCCTCTAACACAGCTGATATAACCTAGAGGATTTAGGGAGAAGGGGGGGAGTTCACTAACACAGCTGATATAACCTAGAGGATTTAGGGAGAAGGGGAGGGGTCCACTAACACAGCTGATATAACCTAGAGGATTTAGGGAGAAGGGGAGGGGTCCACTAACACAGCTGATATAACCTAGAGGATTTAGGGAGAAGGGGAGGGGTCCACTAACACAGCTGATATAACCTAGAGGATTTAGGGAGAAGGGAGGGGTCCTCTAACACAGCTGATATAACCTAGAGGATTTAGGGAGAAGGGGAGGGGTCCACTAACACAGCTGATATAACCTAGAGGATTTAGGGAGAAGGGGAGGGGTCCACTAACACAGCTGGTAGAGGATTTAGGGAGAAGGGGAGGGGTCCTCTAACAAAGCTGATATAACCTAGAGGATTTAGGGAGAAGGGGAGGGGTCCACTAACACAGCTGATATAACCTAGAGGATTTAGGGAGAAGGGGAGGGGTCCACTAACACAGCTGATATAACCTAGAGGATTTAGGGAGAAGGGGAGGGGTCCACTAACACAGCTGATATAACCTAGAGGATTTAGGGAGAAGGGGAGGGGTCCACTAACACAGCTGATATAACCTAGAGGATTTAGGGAGAAGGGGAGGGGTCCACTAACACAGCTGATATAACCTAGAGGATTTAGGGAGAAGGGGAGGGGTCCTCTAACACAGCTGATATAACCTAGAGGATTTAGGGAGAAGGGGGGGAGTTCACTAACACAGCTGATATAACCTAGAGGATTTAGGGAGAAGGGGAGGGGTCCACTAACACAGCTGATATAACCTAGAGGATTTAGGGAGAAGGGGAGGGGTCCTCTAACACAGCTGATATAACCTAGAGGATTTAGGGAGAAGGGGAGGGGTCCACTAACACAGCTGATATAACCTAGAGGATTTAGGGAGAAGGGGAGGGGTCCACTAACACAGCTGATATAACCTAGAGGATTTAGGGAGAAGGGGAGGGGTCCACTAACACAGCTGATATAACCTAGAGGATTTAGGGAGAAGGGGAGGGGTCCTCTAACACAGCTGATATAACCTAGAGGATTTAGGGAGAAGGGGAGGGGTCCTCTAACACAGCTGATATAACCTAGAGGATTTAGGGAGAAAGGGGGGAGTTCACTAACACAGCTGATATAACCTAGAGGATTTAGGGAGAAGGGGAGGGGTCCACTAACACAGCTGATATAACCTAGAGGATTTAGGGAGAAGGGGAGGGGTCCACTAACACAGCTGATATAACCTAGAGGATTTAGGGAGAAGGGGAGGGGTCCTCTAACACAGCTGATATAACCTAGAGGATTTAGGGAGAAGGGGAGGGGTCCACTAACACAGCTGATATAACCTAGAGGATTTAGGGAGAAGGGGAGGGGTCCACTAACACAGCTGATATAACCTAGAGGATTTAGGGAGAAGGGGAGGGGTTCACTAACACAGCTGATATAACCTAGAGGATTTAGGGAGAAGGGGAGGGGTCCACTAACACAGCTGATATAACCTAGAGGATTTAGGGAGAAGGGGAGGGGTCCACTAACACAGCTGATATAACCTAGAGGATTTAGGGAGAAGGGGAGGGGTCCACTAACACAGCTGATATAACCTAGAGGATTTATAGAGAAGGGGAGGGGTCCTCTAACACAGCTGATATAACCTAGAGGATTTAGGGAGAAGGGGAGGGGTCCACTAACACAGCTGATATAACCTAGAGGATTTAGGGAGAAGGGGAGGGGTCCACTAACACAGCTGATATAACCTAGAGGATTTAGGGAGAAGGGGAGGGGTCCTCTAACACAGCTGATATAACCTAGAGGATTTAGGGAGAAGGGGAGGGGTCCTCTAACACAGCTGATATAACCTAGAGGATTTAGGGAGAAGGGGGGGAGTTCACTAACACAGCTGATATAACCTAGAGGATTTAGGGAGAAGGGGAGGGGTCCACTAACACAGCTGATATAACCTAGAGGATTTAGGGAGAAGGGGAGGGGTCCTCTAACATAGCTGATATAACCTAGAGGATTTAGGGAGAAGGGGAGGGGTCCTCTAACACAGCTGATATAACCTAGAGGATTTAGGGAGAAGGGGGGGAGTTCACTAACACAGCTGATATAACCTAGAGGATTTAGGGAGAAGGGGAGGGGTCCACTAACACAGCTGATATAACCTAGAGGATTTAGGGAGAAGGGGAGGGGTCCACTAACACAGCTGATATAACCTAGAGGATTTAGGGAGAAGGGGAGGGGTCCTCTAACACAGCTGATATAACCTAGAGGATTTAGGGAGAAGGGGAGGGGTCCTCTAACACAGCTGATATAACCTAGAGGATTTAGGGAGAAGGGGGGGAGTTCACTAACACAGCTGATATAACCTAGAGGATTTAGGGAGAAGGGGAGGGGTCCACTAACACAGCTGATATAACCTAGAGGATTTAGGGAGAAGGGGAGGGGTCCACTAACACAGCTGATATAACCTAGAGGATTTAGGGAGAAGGGGAGGGTTTCACTAACACAGCTGATATAACCTAGAGGATTTAGGGAGAAGGGGAGGGGTCCACTAACACAGCTGATATAACCTAGAGGATTTAGGGAGAAGGGGAGGGGTCCACTAACACAGCTGATATAACCTAGAGGATTTAGGGAGAAGGGGAGGGGTCCACTAACACAGCTGATATAACCTAGAGGATTTAGGGAGAAGGGGAGGGGTCCACTAACACAGCTGATATAACCTAGAGGATTTATAGAGAAGGGGAGGGGTCCACTAACACAGCTGATATAACCTAGAGGATTTAGGGAGAAGGGGAGGGGTCCTCTAACACAGCTGATATAACCTAGAGGATTTAGGGAGAAGGGGAGGGGTCCTCTAACACAGCTGATATAACCTAGAGGATTTAGGGAGAAGGGGAGGGGTCCACTAACACAGCTGATATAACCTAGAGGATTTAGGGAGAAGGGGAGGGGTCCACTAACACAGCTGATATAACCTAGAGGATTTAGGGAGAAGGGGAGGGGTCCACTAACACAGCTGATATAACCTAGAGGATTTAGGGAGAAGGGGAGGGGTCCTCTAACACAGCTGATATAACCTAGAGGATTTAGGGAGAAGGGGAGGGGTCCTCTAACACAGCTGATATAACCTAGAGGATTTAGGGAGAAGGGGGGGAGTTCACTAACACAGCTGATATAACCTAGAGGATTTAGGGAGAAGGGGAGGGGTCCACTAACACAGCTGATATAACCTAGAGGATTTAGGGAGAAGGGGAGGGGTCCACTAACACAGCTGATATAACCTAGAGGATTTAGGGAGAAGGGGAGGGGTTCACTAACACAGCTGATATAACCTAGAGGATTTAGGGAGAAGGGGAGGGGTCCACTAACACAGCTGATATAACCTAGAGGATTTAGGGAGAAGGGGAGGGGTCCACTAACACAGCTGATATAACCTAGAGGATTTAGGGAGAAGGGGAGGGGTCCACTAACACAGCTGATATAACCTAGAGGATTTAGGGAGAAGGGGAGGGGTCCACTAACACAGCTGATATAACCTAGAGGATTTATAGAGAAGGGGAGGGGTCCACTAACACAGCTGATATAACCTAGAGGATTTAGGGAGAAGGGGAGGGGTCCTCTAACACAGCTGATATAACCTAGAGGATTTAGGGAGAAGGGGAGGGGTCCTCTAACACAGCTGATATAACCTAGAGGTTTTAGGGAGAAGGGGAGGGGTCCACTAACACAGCTGATATAACCTAGAGGATTTAGGGAGAAGGGGAGGGGTCCACTAACACAGCTGATATAACCTAGAGGATTTAGGGAGAAGGGGAGGGGTCCACTAACACAGCTGATATAACCTAGAGGATTTAGGGAGAAGGGGAGGGGTCCACTAACACAGCTGATATAACCTAGAGGATTTAGGGAGAAGGGGAGGGGTTCACTAACACAGCTGATATAACCTAGAGGATTTAGGGAGAAGGGGAGGGGTCCACTAACACAGCTGATATAACCTAGAGGATTTAGGGAGAAGGGGAGGGGTCCTCTAACACAGCTGATATAACCTAGAGGATTTAGGGAGAAGGGGAGGGGTCCACTAACACAGCTGATATAACCTAGAGGATTTAGGGAGAAGGGGAGGGGTCCACTAACACAACTGATATAACCTAGAGGATTTAGGGAGAAGGGGAGGGGTCCACTAACACAGCTGATATAACCTAGAGGATTTAGGGAGAAGGGGAGGGGTCCACTAACACAGCTGACATAACCTAGAGGATTTATAGAGAAGGGGAGGGGTCCTCTAACACAGCTGATATAACCTAGAGGATTTAGGGAGAAGGGGAGGGGTCCACTAACACAGCTGATATAACCTAGAGGATTTAGGGAGAAGGGGAGGGGTCCACTAACACAGCTGATATAACCTATAGGATTTAGGGAGAAGGGGAGGGGTCCACTAACACAGCTGATATAACCTAGAGGATTTAGGGAGAAGGGGAGGGGTCCACCAACACAGCTGATATAACCTAGAGGATTTAGGGAGAAGGGGAGGGGTCCTCTAACACAGCTGATATAACCTAGAGGATTTAGGGAGAAGGGGAGGGGTCCACTAACACAGCTGATATAACCTAGAGGATTTAGGGAGAAGGGGAGGGGTCCACTAACACAGCTGATATAACCTAGAGGATTTATAGAGAAGGGGAGGGGTCCTCTAACACAGCTGATATAACCTAGAGGATTTAGGGAGAAGGGGAGGGGTCCACTAACACAGCTGATATAACCTAGAGGATTTAGGGAGAAGCGGAGGGGTCCACTAACACAGCTGATATAACCTAGAGGATTTAGGGAGAAGGGGAGGGGTCCACTAACACAGCTGATATAAGCTAGAGGATTTAGGGAGAAGGGGGGGAGTCCTCTAACACAGCTGATAGAGGATTTAGGGAGAAGGGGAGGGGTCCACTAACACAGCTGATATAACCTAGAGGATTTAGGGAGAAGGGGAGGGGTCCACTAACACAGCTGATATAACCTAGAGGATTTAGGGAGAAGCGGAGGGGTCCACTAACACAGCTGATATAACCTAGAGGATTTAGGGAGAAGGGGAGGGGTCCACTAACACAGCTGATATAACCTAGAGGATTTAGGGAGAAGGGGAGGGGTCCTCTAACACAGCTGATATAACCTAGAGGATTTAGGGAGAAGGGGAGGGGTCCACTAACACAGCTGATATAACCTAGAGGATTTAGGGAGAAGGGGGGGAGTCCACCAACACAGCTGGTAGAGGATTTAGGGAGAAGGGGAGGGGTCCACTAACACAGCTGATATAACCTAGAGGATTTAGGGAGAAGGGGAGGGGTTCACTAACACAGCTGATATAACCTAGAGGATTTAGGGAGAAGGGGAGGGGTCCACTAACACAGCTGATATAACCTAGAGGATTTAGGGAGAAGGGGGGGAGTCCACTAACACAGCTGATATAACCTAGAGGATTTAGGGAGAAGGGGGGGAGTCCACCAACACAGCTGGTAGAGGATTTAGGGAGAAGGGGAGGGGTCCACTAACACAGCTGATATAACCTAGAGGATTTAGGGAGAAGGGGAGGGGTTCACTAACACAGCTGATATAACCTAGAGGATTTAGGGAGAAGGGGAGGGGTCCACTAACACAGCTGATATAACCTAGAGGATTTAGGGAGAAGGGGGGGAGTCCACTAACACAGCTGATATAACCTAGAGGATTTAGGGAGAAGGGGAGGGGTCCACTAACACAGCTGATATAACCTAGAGGATTTAGGGAGAAGGGGGGGAGTTCACCAACACAGCTGATATAACCTAGAGGATTTAGGGAGAAGGGGAGGGGTCCTCTAACACAGCTGATATAACCTAGAGGATTTAGGGAGAAGGGGAGGGGTCCACTAACACAGCTGATATAACCTAGAGGATTTAGGGAGAAGGGGAGGGGTCCACTAACACAGCTGATATAACCTAGAGGATTTAGGGAGAAGGGGAGGGGTCCACTAACACAGCTGATATAACCTAGAGGATTTAGGGAGAAGGGGAGGGGTCCACTAACACAGCTGATATAACCTAGAGGATTTATAGAGAAGGGGAGGGGTCCTCTAACACAGCTGATATAACCTAGAGGATTTAGGGAGAAGGGGAGGGGTCCACTAACACAGCTGATATAACCTAGAGGATTTAGGGAGAAGGGGAGGGGTCCACTAACAGCTGATATAACCTAGAGGATTTATAGAGAAGGGGAGGGGTTCACTAACACAGCTGATATAACCTAGAGGATTTATAGAGAAGGGGAGGGGTCCTCTAACACAGCTGATATAACCTAGAGGATTTAGGGAGAAGGGGAGGGGTCCACTAACACAGCTGATATAACCTAGAGGATTTAGGGAGAAGGGGAGGGGTCCACTAACAGCTGATATAACCTAGAGGATTTATAGAGAAGGGGAGGGGTTCACTAACACAGCTGATATAACCTAGAGGATTTAGGGAGAAGGGGAGGGGTCCACTAACACAGCTGATATAACCTAGAGGATTTAGGGAGAAGGGGAGGGGTCCACTAACACAGCTGATATAACCTAGAGGATTTAGGGAGAAGGGGAGGGGTCCACCAACACAGCTGATATAACCTAGAGGATTTAGGGAGAAGGGGAGGGGTCCTCTAACACAGCTGATATAACCTAGAGGATTTAGGGAGAAGGGGAGGGGTCCACTAACACAGCTGATATAACCTAGAGGATTTAGGGAGAAGGGGAGGGGTCCACTAACACAGCTGATATAACCTAGAGGATTTATAGAGAAGGGGAGGGGTCCTCTAACACAGCTGATATAACCTAGAGGATTTAGGGAGAAGGGGAGGGGTCCACTAACACAGCTGATATAACCTAGAGGATTTAGGGAGAAGGGGAGGGGTCCACTAACACAGCTGATATAACCTAGAGGATTTAGGGAGAAGGGGAGGGGTCCACTAACACAGCTGATATAACCTAGAGGATTTAGGGAGAAGGGGGGGAGTCCTCTAACACAGCTGATAGAGGATTTAGGGAGAAGGGGAGGGGTCCACTAACACAGCTGATATAACCTAGAGGATTTAGGGAGAAGGGGAGGGGTCCACTAACACAGCTGATATAACCTAGAGGATTTAGGGAGAAGGGGAGGGGTCCACTAACACAGCTGATATAACCTAGAGGATTTAGGGAGAAGGGGAGGGGTCCACTAACACAGCTGATATAACCTAGAGGATTTATAGAGAAGGGGAGGGGTTCACTAACACAGCTGATATAACCTAGAGGATTTAGAGAGAAGGGGGGAGAGGGATGAAGTGAAGGAGAGAGACTGTTGTTGAGAAAATAAGGTAGTTAAAGAGACAATGTTCAACAGGAATCTGTGTGTTTGTGTGTGTGGCCTCACCTTCCACAGTACTGAGTGGCTGCAGGGTACTTCATACTGAAAAACATGCAGACACACGAGGACAAACAATACAGCGTAGTTCTATAAATAATGGAGTGTCTTACTATTCTCCGTGGTTGGTCCTCTGGCCTGTTCTCTGAAGGTGGAAGGAGCCACAGTTATACACCTGAGCCTGCTCACTGCACAACACAATCCATCAATCAGATTGATACACCAGTGTGTAGGTGTGGTTTATAGGGTGTCTAATTGTTCTATATTTTTTCAATATGGGTGACTCTTAAAAGAGCGTGTTTTGTTTTTGTACAGACATCACCCTTACCTGAACAGCACGCTCACCTGAACAGCACCCTCACCTGAACAGCACCCTCACCTGAACAGCACCCTCACCTGAACAGCACCCACACCTTAAGTAGAAATCAAAGGGAGAGAAAATGGGAATTGAATAACTGCAGTTGACATAAATGGAAGAATACTCTTATTGCAATGTGGGTGGCTCTTAAAACCTCTTAAGGATCGGACCCTTTTTTTTCAAATTTTCGCCTAAAATGGCATACCCAAATCTAACTGCCTGTAGCTCAGGACCTGAAACAAGGATATTTATATTCTTGATACCATTTGAAAGTTTGTGGAAATGTGAAATGAATGTAGGAGAATATAACACATTAGATCTGGTAAAAGATAATACAAACAAAATAACAAGCGTTTTCTATTGTATTTTTTTTTTGTTCCATCATCTTTGAAATGCAACAGAAAGGCCATAATATAATATTGCAGCTTAGGCACATTTTAGATTTTGGCCACTAGATGGCAGCAGTGTGTGTGCAAAGTTTCAGATTGATCCAGTGAAGCATTGCAATACTGGACTATTTTGTATCAAGTCTGCCCAAATGTGCCTAATTGGTCAATTGATACATTTTAAAGTACATAACTATAGAGAACATACAAAAATGATATGGTAATACCAAATGTAAGTTTACACACTCCCAGGAATGTCATACATGATGGATCATTAGCTTAGACACTAACTTTCACACATCTAGATGGCCGGGCGGGGTGGGGTGTGGAGCCAGAGACAGCAGGGGTTCAAACTGTAGAACCCAGTGCCTACATTTTTATATAAAAATTGATTTTGTCAAACAAAACTATGCTACATTTTATCTCTGGGACCCTTAGGATGAGAAATCAGAGCAAGATGACTGAATTTAAGTACATTATTTACCTTCAGAGGTGAATGTATCAAACCAGTTGCCGTGATACGTTTTTTGTTGTTGTGCACTCTCCTCAAACAATAGCATGGTATTTTTTCACTGTAATAGCTACTGTAAATTGGACAGTGCAGTTAGATTAACAAGAATGTAAGCTTTCTGCCCATATAAGACATGTCTATGTCCTGGAAAGTTTGCTGTTTCTTACAACAGTCATGCTAATCACATTAGCGCACGTTAGCTCAACCGTCCCGTATACGGGACACCGATCCCGTAGAGGTTAAAAGAGCCTTTGGTTGAGCATAGTCAAGTCTATAGCACAATAGTATAACAGTAATCCTTCTACACCCCCCCTCCCCCAGTGGTGGTTGTCCCACTGGCTATCCTAAGTTGAATGCACCAATTTGTGAGTCGCTCTGGATAAGAGCGTCTGCTAAATGACTTAAATGTAAATGTAAAACAAGGTGTTGCCAGGGAACAGCACCCTCTTTGAAGAAGTAGGAGGTGAAGGTCTCGTGCACGTGATTTGTGTCCCGTGCTGCGTTGTTGGCCCCCAACCTGGTAGTATCCTGCAGGCCCATCCTGGTCCTCATGTCCATCTTCATGAAGTTATGCAGGACACAGGAAGCCTTCACACACCTGAATACCCCCAGGAGGCAGTCCCAGATGGCCCTGGTCACCCAACCTTGCAGTGCCCTACACGGTAACTGTAGGCAATAGTTTTTAAGGAATCTCCAGTTGCAGGGTATCTGTAGGAATATGGAAGATAATGTCATTATTAGACTTTTACATCACCAGGTCATTGTGGATTACTAAAGTATCATATCTCTTATAACAAATCATGATAACATAGGATAGATACAGTGCCTTGCAAAAGTATTAAGCCCCCTTGGCGTTTTTCCTATTTTGTTTCATTACAACCTGTAATTTAAATGGATTTTTATTTGGATTTCA
Source organism: Coregonus lavaretus (assembly GCF_964263955.1). Classification (NCBI taxonomy): domain Eukaryota; kingdom Metazoa; phylum Chordata; class Actinopteri; order Salmoniformes; family Salmonidae; genus Coregonus; species Coregonus lavaretus. The sequence continues at coordinate 13,818 of NW_028161255.1, forward strand.
TGTAATGGACATACACAAAATAGTCCAAATTGGTGAAGTGAAATGAAAAAAATAACTTGTTTCGAACAATTCTAAAAAATAAATAATGGAAAAGTGGTGCGTGCATATGTATTCACCCCCTTTGCTATGAAGCCCCTAAATAAGATCTGGTGCAACCAATTACCTTCAGAAGTCACATAATTAGTTAAATAAAGTCCACCTGTGTGCAATCTAAGTGTCACATGATCTCAGTATATATAAACCTGTTCTGAAAGGCCCCAGAGTCTGCAACACCACTAAGCAAGGGGCACCACCAAGCAAGTGGCACCATGAAGACCAAGGAGCTCTCCAAACATTTACATTTTAGCAGACGCTCTTATCCAGAGCGACTTGCAGGAGCAATTAGGGTTAATTGCCTTGCTCAAGGGCACTTCGGCAGATTTTTCACCTAGTTGGCTCGGGGATTAGAACCAGCGACCTTTCGGGTACTGGCACAACGCTCTTAACCACTAAGCTACCTGCCGCCCAAACAGGTCAGGGCCAAAGTTGTGGAGAAGTACAGATCAGGGTTGTGTTATAAAAATATCAGAAACCTTAAACATCCCACGGAGCAACATTAAATCCATTATTAAAAAATGGAAAGAATATGGCACCACAACAAACCTGCAAAGAGAGGGCAGCTCTCCAAAACTCACAGACCAGGCAAGGAGGGCATTAATCAGAAAGGCAACAAAGAGACCAAAGATAACCCTGAAGGAGCTGCAAAGATCCACAGCGGAGATTGGAGTATCTGTCCATAGGACCACTTTAAGCCGTACACTCCACAGAGCTGGGCTTTACGGAAGAGTGGCCAGAAAAAAGCCATTGCTTAAAGAAAAAAATAAGCAAACACGTTTGGTGTTCGCCAAAAGGCATGTGGGAGACTCCCCAAACATATGGAAGAAGGTTCTCTGGTCAGATGAGACAAAAATTGAGCTTTTTGGCCATCAAGGAAAACGTTATGTCTGGGTACTGTTTTTGGGATATGTCTCATTAAACCAGGCATGGAAGGGCCCTCTCCTACAGAGGAATTGACCTCATGTGTACACTGGTTGACCTGTCCCGAGAGATATAATGGCGCTGGTTGCTCTGTCCCGAGAGATATCATGGCGCTGGTTAATCTGACCCGAGAGATATCATGGCGCTGGCTCCTCTGTCCCGAAACATTTCATGGCGCTGGCTGCTCTGTCCCGAGACATATTTCATGGTGCATTCCTGCTCTGTCCCGAGCAAAATAATGGCGCTGGCTGCTCTGTCCCGAGAGATATAATGGCGCTGGTTGCTCTGTCCCGAGAGATATCATGGCGCTGGTTGCTCTGTCCTGATCGATATAATGGCGCTGGCTCCTCTGTCCCGAGTGATATCGTGGCGCTGGCTGCTCTGTCCCGAGATATATCATGGCGCTGGCTGCTCTGTCCCGAGAGATATTCATGTCGCTGGCTGCTCTGTCCCGAGACATATTTCATGGTGCATTCCTGCTCTGTCCCGAGCGAAATAATGTGGCTGGCTGCTCTGTCCCGAGCGAAATAATGGCGCTGGTTGCTCTGTACCGAGATATATCATGGCGCTGGTTGCTCTGTCCCGACAGATATCATGGCGCTGGTTGCTCTGTCCCGACAGCTATCATGGCGTTGGTTGCTCTGTCCAGACAGATATCATGGCGTTGGTTGCTCTGTCCAGACAGATATCATGGCGTTGGTTGCTCTGTCCAGACAGATATCATGGCGTTGGTTGCTCTGTCCAGACAGATATCATGGCGTTGGTTGCTCTGTCCAGACAGATATCATGGCGCTGGCTTCTCTGTCCCGAGAGATATCATGCTGCTGGCTGCTCTGTCCAGACAGATATCATGGTGTTGGTTGCTCTGTCCCGAGAGAGCCCCCTCCCTGTATCTATCCAGACTTACTTACTGCAGCCTGGTAGAAAGGATGATCTGATAGGGCCAGGGTAGACCCCCTCCTCTCCTACAGAGGACTTTACCTCTTGGGTACTGTTTTTGGGACATGTCTCATTATTCTGGGCCTGGAGGGGGCCCTCTCCTATGGAGGAGTTTAGGTTTTTCCAGAGGGGTTATCTCTGCACATTCTTGGTGCGTACTGTCTTAGTTATGAGGTATCTCCCGAGAGTTGTCTATGCACCTTCTGGGTGCGTACTGTCTTAGTTATGAGGTATCTCCCGAGAGTTGTCTCTGCACCTTCTGGGTGCGTACTCCTTTAGTTTAAGGACCTCTGAGGCTTATTGATGTTGGGACTTCCCTGGCTTCGGAGAGCATGTTTCTTGCGATACGGGAGTCAGCCATATCCCCACGTGATACATCGAAGCATGTTTTTGAAAGAGAACTTAAGGTTACTTGCGTAACCCTGGTTCTCTGATATTATGAGTGAGATGTATCCCAAAAGAGAGTGAGGAAGAGAAGCATGCGTGAGAATAACCAAAGGGAGGAGAGTGGATCAATTTATGGAGGGGAGGGTCTCACCTTATTCGCCACTCTACTTGTCTGTCTCCAACAGACGCTTTTGATTGGTACTTATAAGAGTAGGCGGTCCAAGCTAACCGCACATGTGATACATCTCACTCATATTATCAGAGAACCGGGGTTATGCAAGTATTGAGTCAGTGCCCTAGCAGCCTGGTACTGCAGCCTGGTAGAAAGGATGATCTGATAGGGCCAGGGTAGGCCCCCTCCTCTCCTACAGAGGACTTTACCAAGTATTGAGTCAGTGCCCTAGCAGCCTGGTACTGCAGCCTGGTACTGCAGCCTGGTACTGCAGCCTGGTAGAAAGGATGATCTGATAGGACCAGGGTAGGCCCTAGCAAAAGGATGATCTGATAGGACCAGGGTAGGCCCTAGCAAAAGGATGATCTGATAGGGCCAGGGTAGGCCCCCTCCTCTCCTACAGAGGACTTTATTATATATAATATTATCAGAGAACCGGGGAAAGGATGATCTGATAGGGCCAGGGTAGGCCCCCTCCTCTCCTACAGAGGACTTTATTATATATAATATTATCAGAGAACCGGGGTTATGCAAGTATTGAGTCAGTGCCCTAGCAAAAGTCCCCCTTCTGTCCTTCTACTGTCACTCCCACACTGACCTGTATTCCACCGCCCCAGGCCACCAGCACAACAACAGCACAGGGGAGACAGAGTAGCCTGCGCTCCATAACTATTGACAGGTTTGGTTTGATGAGCCCAGCCAGTGGAAAGTATGGGAAATGTGGAGTTTCTGGGCTGCCCACCCCTCAGGGCCTGGGTCTGTGATGGAAAGATTAAAAGCAGCACTACCCAACCCCCCCTCCTCCCTCCCTCTCACTCTCCCACAGCGATGCTAAATAGCTTACAGAGGATTCACTGGTTTCAAGACACGGGGTGAAGCTGTGTGGTTTATTTTTGTCTTAGCTGAGAATACCGAACTACACTGACGAAGGTTAGAGGACTGCAGGGATGGAAGTTGAGTAACTTTACCTCTGGTTTCTGGGACAGTGTGTTGGGAGGTCTGAGGTCTCATCAGTGTAGTGGTCAATAGACTGGCAGTTTGGGAGCACATGACACGGCGCAGAGCAGGCTGAACGGAGAGACAGCCCAGCCCAGATCAGTAGAGCCCAGAGCCCGGCACCGTCCGACCAGACCAGGAGCCTGACACGGCCCAGAGCAGTCTGAACTGAGAGACAGCCCAGCCCAGATCAGTAGAGAGCAGCCTGAACCAGGAGCCTGACACGGCCCAGAGCAGTCTGAACTGAGAGACAGCCCAGCCCAGATCAGTAGACTTTCAGCTTGGAAACACAAAGAACACAGCAGAGAGCAGCCTGAACCAGGAGCCTGACACGGCGCAGAGCAGTCTGAACGGAGAGACAGCCCAGCCCAGATCAGTAGAGCCCAGAGCCCGGCACCGTCCGACCAGACCAGGAGCCTGACACGGCGCAGAGCAGGCTGAACTGAGAGACAGCCCAGCCCAGATCAGTAGACTTTCAGCTTGGAAACACAAAGAACACAGCAGAGAGCAGCCTGAACCAGGAGCCTGACACGGCGCAGAGCAGTCTGAACGGAGAGACAGCCCAGCCCAGATCAGTAGACTTTCAGCTTGGAAACACAAAGAACACAGCAGAGAGCAGCCTGAACCAGGAGCCTGACACGGCGCAGAGCAGTCTGAACTGAGAGACAGCCCAGCCCAGATCAGTAGAGCCCAGAGCCCGGCACCGTCCGACCAGACCAGGAGCCTGACACGGCCCAGAGCAGGCTGAACTGAGAGACAGCCCAGCCCAGATCAGTAGAGCCCAGAGCAGGCTGAACGGAGAGACAGCCCAGCCCAGATCAGTAGAGCCCAGAGCAGGCTGAACGGAGAGACAGCCCAGCCCAGATCAGTAGACTTTCAGCTTGGAAACACAAAGAACACAGCAGAGAGCAGCCTGAACCAGGAGCCTGACACGGCCCAGAGCCCAGAGCCCGGCACCGTCCGACCAGACCAGGAGCCTGACACGGCCCAGAGCCCAGATCCCAGCACCGTCCGACCAGACCAGGAGCCTGACACGGCCCAGAGCCCAGAGCCCAGATCCCAGCACCGTCCGACCAGACCAGGAGCCTGACACGGCCCAGAGCCCAGAGCCCAGAGCCCAGCACCGTCCGACCAGACCAGGAGCAACTAAGAGAAGGATACCTCTCTCTCTTTTCTTATTTTGCTCCCCACCCACTCGCTGCCTGCCACCATGGCTCTGAGGCTGCTCCCGGCCTTCTCCAATGAAGACGAGGATGATGATGGGAACTTCACCAACTGGATGAGCAGCTACTGGGGCCACGGAGCTGGAGAGGGAGGCAACAGGACTACAGAGAGGAAACGCAGCTTCAAGAGACCAGCACGGTCGCAGACTGAACGCCGAGCCTCGCTCCCCTGTATGGTAAGGACCTGGGTGGACACTATGTGGAGGGTTGGAGATGTGTGGAGGGTCGGCACTGGTTGGCTGCCTGTGGAGGGAGGGCTGGAGGTGACTAGCTGGCTGTAGGTTGGAACTGTGTGGAGGGCTGGAAGTGACTAGCTGGCTGTAGGTTGGAACTGTGTGGAGGGCTGGGGGTGACTAAGAGAGAGGGACTGTGTGGAGGGCTGGGGGTGACTAAGAGAGAGGGACTGTGTGGAGGGCTGGAGGTGATTAAGAGAGAGGGACTGTGATGCCTCTAACTGTATTTGCTGTAACTCTGCATTGAGTAAATATTATAAAAGGTAGTAGTGTTTCCCTGACGTTTTACCAGGCTCAATTTCTAAATGGTACAGGATTGGTTCAACATGAATGTTCTGAGTGTGAAGTGTTTATTGGGTCGATTGTATTGTAACAGTTTCATCTAAATGGATAAAAGCCCCTGCTATGGACGATGACTGAAAAATCATGAACAATAGAGGATGTGCAGTTTACAGTGGGGAAAAAAGTATTTAGTCAGCCACCAATTGTGCAAGTTCTCCCACTTAAAAAGATGAGAGAGGCCTGTAATTTTCATCATAGGTACACGTCAACTATGACAGACAAAATGAGAAGAAAAAAAATCAGAAAATCACATTGTAGGATTTTTAATGAATTTATTTGCAAATTATGGTGGAAAATAAGTATGAATGACTGACATCAGAATGCTGCTACAGGGTGTTAGAGGTGATGGACGTTTATCAGAGTGCTCTGCTTCAACTCTACATCACACAAACACCCACCCACGGTATCACCCATGCACGGCACACATATGTAACAGATGTGTTGTGTTGTTTATTAAAGAAAGCCAGCCATTGGTCCCAGTTGATTTGTAGTTTATTCTGACAAAGAATATGAGACAGCACATTAGATGTGCAAGGCTCTATGATGTTGATGGCTGTCGATAGTATGAATCTGTAACAACAACTCTGTATAATTAGCAGGGGCTAATTACCTCTAGAGCATGCTAGCTAACTCACCTATACAGCAATAACATACATTACATCTAGAGCATGCTAGCTAACTCACTTATACAGCAATAACATACATTACCTCTAGAGCATGCTCACTAATTCACTTATACAGCAATAACATACATACAAAAGCACATAACAGGAAGCCCCCAATATCTAACAGATACCACACACACACACACACACACACACACACACACACACACACACACACACACACACACACACACACACACACACCATATATATACAGCACCAATCAAAAGTTTGAACAAACCTACTCAGTCCAGGTTTTTCTTAGTTTTTACTATTTTCTGCAGAATAATGATGAATGAATAATAGTGAAGACATCAAAACAATGGAACCATGTAGTAACGAAAAAAGTGTTAAACAAATAAAAATATGTTTTAGATTTTTTTTTTCAAAGTAGCCACCCTTTGCCTTGAAAGCTTTACACACTCTTGGCATTCTCTCAACCAGCTTCACCTGGAATGCTTTTCCAACTGTATTGAAGGAGTTCCCACATGTGCTGAGCACTTGTTGGCTGCTTTTCCTTCACTCTGCCGTCCGACTCATCCCAAACCATCTCAATTGGGTTGAGGTCAGAGGATTGTGGAGGCCAGGTCATCTGATGCAGCACTCCATCACTCTCCTTCTTGGTCAAATAGCCCTTACACAGCCTGGAGGTGTGTTGGGTCATTGTCCTGTTGAAAAACAAATGATAGTCCCACTAAGCCCAAACCAGATGGGATGGCGTATTGCTGCAGAATGCTGTGGTAGCCATGCTGGGTCAGTGTCACCAGCAAAGCACTCCCACACCATAACACCTCCTCCTCCATGCTTTACGGTGGGAAATACACATGCGGAGATCATCCGTTCATCCACACCACGTTTCACAAAGACAGAAGGATGGAACCAAAAATCTCAAATTTGGACTCCAGACCAAAGGACACATTTCCACTGGTCTAATGTCCATTGCTCGTGTTTCTTGGGCCAAGCAAGTCTCTTCTTCTTATTGGTGGCCTTTAATAGTGGTTTCTTTGCAGCAATTCGACCATGAAGGCCTGACACAGTCTCCTCTGAACAGTTGATATTGAGATGTGTCTGTTACTTGAACTCTGTGAAGCATTTATTTGGGCTGCAATTTCTGAGGCTGGTAACTCTAATGAACTTATCCTCTGCAGCAGAGGTAACTCTGGGTCTTCCTTTCCTATGGCAGTCCTCATAAGAGCCAGTTTCATCATAGCGCTTGATGGTTTTTGCGACTGCACTTGAAGAAACTTTCAAAGTTCTTGAAATGTTCCATATTGACCGACCTTCATGTCTTAAAAGTAATGATGGACTGTCGTTTCTCTTTGCTTATTTGAGCTGTTCTTACCATAACATAGACTTGGTATTTTACCAAATAGGGCTATCTTCTGTATACACCCCTACAAGCATTGTAATTTTGAATTCCATAAAGTGAGTGTGGAAGAGGTGAAAAAAGTATTGTTGTCTATCAACAATGACAAGCCACCAGGGTCTGACAACTTGGATGGAAAATTACTGAGGATAATAGCCACTACTATTTACCATATCTTCAATTTAAGCCTACTAGAAAGTGTGTGCCCTCAGACCTGGAGGGAAGCAAAAGTCATTCCACTACCTAAGAATAGTAAAGCCCCCTTTACTGGCTCAAATAGCCGACCAATCAGCCTGTTACCAACCCTTAGAAAACTTTTGGAAAAAATTGTGTTTGACCAGATACAATGCTATCTTACAGTAAACAAATTGACAACAAACATTCAGCATTCTTATAGAGAAGGACATTCAACAAGCACAGCACTTACACAAATGACTGATGATTGGCTAAAAATTTATGATAAAAAGATTGTGGGGGCTGTTTTGTTAGACTTCAGTGCGGCTTTTGACATTATCGATCATAGTCTGCTGCTGGAAAAACGTATCTGTTAAGTCTTTATTCCACCTGCTATATTGTGGATACACAGTTACCCGTCTAACAGAACACAGATGGTGTTCTTTGACTCAAAGCCAGTGTGTCTATGTATGCGGATGACTCAACACTATACACGTCAGCTACCACAGCGACTGAAATGACACCAACACTTAACAAAGAGCTGCAGTTAGTTTCAGAATGGGTGGCAAGGAATAAGTTAGTCCTGAATATTTCCAAAACTAAAAGCATTGTATTTGGGTCAAATCATTCACTAAACCCTAAACCTTAACTACATCTTGTAATACATCATGTGGAAATTGAGCAAGTTGAGGAGACTAAACTGCTTGGAGTAACCCTGGATTGTAGACTGTCATGGTCAAAACATATTGATACAACAGTAGCTAATTTCTACCTAATTTCTACCAGCATGTTAAATGTGCAACCAGAGGGAAAAAAACTCTAGACCGCCTTTACTCCACACACAGAGACACATACAAAGCTCTCCCTCGCCCTCCATTTGGCAAATCTGACCATAACTCTATCCTCCTGATTCCTGCTTATAAGCAAAAACTAAAGCAGGAAGCACCAGTAACTCGGTCAATAAAAAAGTGGTCAGATGATGCAGATGCTAAGCTACAGGACTGTTTTGCTAGCACAGACTGGAATAGATTCCGGGATTCTTCAGATAGCATTGAGGAGTACACCACATCAGTCACTGGCTTCATCAATAAGTGCATCGATGACGTCGTCCCCACAGTGACCGTACGTACATACCCCAACCAGAAGCCATGAATTACAGGAAACATCCGCACTGAGCTAAAGGGTAGAGCTGCCGCTTTCAAGAAGCGGGACTCTAACCCGGACGCTTATAAGAAATCCCGCTATGCCCTCCGACGAACCATCAAACAGGCAAAGAGTCAATACAGGACTAAGATTGAATCATACTACACCGGCTCTGACGCTCGTCGGATGTGGCAGGGCTTGAAAACTATTACAGACTACAAAGGGAAGCATAGCCGTGAGCTGCCCAGTGACAGAGAGAGAGAAGGAGAGGGGTACTGCATCAAGAGAGAAAGACTCACAGACAGACAGAGAGAAGGATGCCATGATTGTGGGTTTGAATCCCATGTGGGACCAGTATGAAAAACTACGAAAAATGTATGCAATCACTACTGTAAGTCGCTCTGGATAAGAGTGTCTGATAAATGACAGAAAATGTAAAATGTAACACTTCTGGCAATAAAGCACGTTTGCCATCAGAGATTTGTGGACAAAGTCAAAGCAGCTATGATGATAATGACTCTAAACCTCCTGTTGACCAAATTACTCTCTTATATGGATCAACATCTAACACATGGTTTTATTGATATTGTATTGATATTGATATTGTATTGATATTTATATTGTAAAGTATTGATATTGATATTGTATTGATATTTATATTGTAAAGTATTGATATTGATATTGATATTGTGGTCAGTTACTCACACCAATTGTCAATACCCTGAGGTAATCAACTGGTCAATTCCCTTTCAGTTGGTCACTCGGTATAACATACTGTTGGGAATCAACGACCAATCCTATTCACCTGAAGCAAACTGAAAGCACTGCCAACGGGCCAATGGATGCCGAACCCGCCCTCGAAAGCCACACCTTCCTGGCTATAATATCGGCTCACATCCATTTCCTAAATTCTTCGATCTTCAGCTCGCCTAAAGGAAGGACGTGTCAAGCAGCGAACTACTTTTTGCTCTGCTTGTCTTGCCAGTGGTAAGAGTAAGTTCAGAAAGGCTAACCAGCTGAGTTTGAACCTCCGACCCGAAGGTGCTGTCCTGTTGCCAGGGGTGGAAACACGCTCAGCAGGCCTTGGTTTGGACCAGCTCGTGTGACCATTGTCTCCGGCTGTGTTCAACTTCCATTGGGAGTCAGGCTGACATTGTGAGGAACATTGGTGGTCGGAGTTGATAGGGGTGTCATCCCAGCCGAGTTTTTCTGGCAGTGTTCAGAGTCCGGATTCCGGGCCTTTGATTGGCTCTGGAGGGTTTTCATCAGTCTGGAGCAGCCTATCACGCCCTGACTCAGGGGACGCTTAAATGTTGAGTCAGGGTGTGTATATTCTTTGTTGTGTGTTTTCTATGTTTGTCGATCTAGTATGTGTGGTTCTATGTTGGCCGGTGTGGTTCCCAATCAGAGGCAGCTGTCGCTCGTTGTCTCTGATTGGGGACCATACTTAGGCAGCCTATTGGCACTAGTGGGTTGTGGGATCTTGTTCCGTGTGAAGGTATGTTGTGTGTTACCTTAGGACGGCACGTATCGTTGGTTTATTGTTTTGTCGTTGTGTTTATCAGTTAATAAACATGTACGTATATCACGCTGCGCCTTGGTCTGTCCCGTCATTCAACGAACGTGACACAGCCTGAAGCCCCGGCTTTGGATTCGGTGAATACCGTTTTCATGACGCTAACAAGGGGGCTAATCCTAGCACTGTGCTTCTGAATTAACCACGCCGGTTCTCGTGATTCCTGAGAGCGACAGACGGATGTATTTGGATGAGCCTGTTTCGCCAACAAGGTTGTTTGGCTCAGGGGCCCAAACATTTACTGTGGCAACCATGCTCCCAAGTGTCTCGGTCAATGTGGGCAAGTTACTGGTTGCAGAGGTCCCCGAACCCGGTTACTGGTTGCCGAGGTCCCCGAACCCGGTTACTGGTTGCCGAGGTCCCCGAACCCGGTTACTGGTTGCCGAGGTCCCCGAACCCGGTTACTGGTTGGCCGGGTATCAGAACGCACAGTTCCTTCCTCCCCTTCAGACACACAGTGGTGGTCCCAGTCCTCAGGGTGGCGCTCTGCCCCTTCAGGACATAATGTAGGAATACTGGCAGCAAGCTCCGTCCAGTGGTGGGCATGATCAGTTTTCATGGCGTCATTACGTCAGTGGTCCCCAAGGTCCTAGCGCCTGTCTTGAGAGATTTCCTCTCTCCTTCAAAAGCAGGTTGTTTGGGCGGTCCGTGTGTCAGAAGTACAGAGCAGTTGGTTCAGCCGGTACTTCTTAGTTCCCAAGAGCGATGGAATGTTGCATCCCATCCTCAAGTTTGCAATTTCAAAATGCTCACATGTCGCCAGCTATTGCAGTCGGTGTGTCCCAGCGATTGGTTCACATCCATAGATCTGAAGGATACATATTTTCACGTCCTTTACTTCCTCCCCATCTCCCTATTGCCCACTCCTTTTCTATGGTGATGGAGGCAACATTGGCACCGGTGCGGTGCCTGGTGATCAGAGTATTGGCCTATCTGGACGATTGGCTGGTCATAGCGGAGTCCAGGGAACATGTGGAGTGCCACACTGCCACGCAGGAGGGTCTGTTGTTGATTTTGGTGTATCCCTATTGGCACAGACAACCCTGGTTCACGGAGATCATCTGCCCGTTGGGCGGGGACCAATGGGGGGTTCCATGTGGTCGGGATATATTGTCCCAGGCGCATCCACTGAAGATATGGGATCTGTGGGTTTGATGGCTTTCAAGCTATTCCCTTTTTCACCTCCTCTGTTTGCTTCCAGTGGCCTGTGTCTGGTGCGCGCTTTACGCATGTATATGGATAGGACCAACGATATCCACGCATGTATATGGATAGGACCAACGATATCCACGCATGTATATGGATAGGACCAACGATATCCACGCATGTATATGGATAGGACCAACGATATCCACGTTTGTGACCAGCTTTTTGTCTGTTTCACTAATCCAGCTCGGGGTAGGGGTAAGCAGCATCTTTCTCATTGGATTGTGGAGGCTATCTCCCTGGCATATGACAGCAAAGGACAAGGGTTGCCTAGCGGTGTGCGTGTTCACTCCACTAGGGGTGTGGCGGCTTATTGGGCATTATTCAGGGAAATGACGATTGGTGATATCTGGGCTGCAGCGAGTTGGGGTTCCCCACATACCTTTATGAGGTTTTACCTCTTGGATGTAACTGCTCCCAGTGTGGCTCATAGTGTTCTTATGGCTGGATCTGGGAGTGGCTGTTAGGCAGCGCGCAGGATGGCTGGATCTGGGAGTGGGTGTTAGGCAGCGCGCAGGTTGGCTGGATCTGGGAGTGGGTGTTAGGCAGCGCGCAGGATGGCTGGATCTGGGAGTGGCTGTTAGGCAGCGCGCAGGTTGGCTGGATCTGGGAGTGGGTGTTAGGCAGCGCGCAGGATGGCTGGATCTGGGAGTGGCTGTTAGGCAGCGCGCAGGTTGGCTGGATCTGGGAGTGGGTGTTAGGCAGCGCGCAGGTTGGCTGGATCTGGGAGTGGCTGTTAGGCAGCGCGCAGGTTGGCTGGATCTGGGAGTGGGTGTTAGGCAGCGCGCAGGATGGCTGGATCTGGGAGTGGGTGTTAGGCAGCGCGCAGGATGGCTGGGTCTGGGAGTGGGTGTTAGGCAGCGCGCAGGTTGGCTGGATCTGGGAGTGGGTGTTAGGCAGCGCGCAGGTTGGCTGGATCTGGGAGTGGGTGTTAGGCAGCGCGCAGGATGGCTGGGTCTGGGAGTGGCTGTTAGGCAGCTCGCAGGTTGGCTGGGTCTGGGAGTGGGTGTTGCGCATTTATCCGGGTTGCCACAGTTCCCTGTGGGTTTGAGCCTTGGGCTGCCGTGGTTTATTGATGAAGGCCATTATCAAGTCACAGCAGGTGCCCGGTTGTTTTGGACTTGCGGTTCCTTGTGTGAGTTCTGGCATCCCAGACTCCTTTGGTTTCTGAGCCTTTTTGGAACGGATAGGGTCAATGGACTTCGGCCGCCACGGTCGATGTTAGGAAGCGTTTTGTCTGGGTTACCACAGTTTCCCTGTGGGGTTAAGCCTTTGGCTGCCTTAATGTGCGGCAGCACTCAGAGTGCGCATTTATCAGGGTTACCACAGTTTCCCTGTGGGTTTGCGCCTCGGGCTGCCGTGGTTCATAACTCTGGTCGATGCTATGCAGTGCACGTGTGCGCTTTACCAAGTCACCTCAGGTGTTTTGTTGTTTTGGACATGCAGTTCCTTGAACGAGGTGGGGTCTATGGCTTGGGCAGTCAGTGTGCATAGACAAGTTGCAGCACGTTCTGTTTACCTGTATTGTAGCCAGGAAGGCGGGGCTTCTGAAGGCAGGCTCAGCATCCATTGGCCTGTTGGGCATGATTTTAGTTTTCTTCAGGTGAATAGGGTTGGTCGTTGCCATAGTTATAATGCGTTCCCTCCTTCAGGGAACAGTAGATATATTCCTAACTGTACCTTACTCACACATGTTGTCAACACCCTGAGGTAATCAACTGGTTGATGGGAAATCAATATTAATGAACATGAATCCATTGTGAAATGCAATGGGAGGTCTTTTTAATGGGAGGTCTTTTTTTAGACAGTGGTCTAGATTAACAGTATTAAAGAACGAAGAGTCGATGTCAATATTGACACGTGTTCTATATTCACCATGGGTATAAACTGACTGTGTACAAGAACTAACCCTAACCCTATCCCTGTGCACAATGACTGACCCAGGAAGCAAAGTGACTTGAACCAACTCTCTGACATAAGCAGCAAACCCTAAACCTTCTCTGCTCTCCTCAGTCCCAACTAAACGTCATGCAGCTGAGTCATCTCCATGCAGCAGGTGCCGACGGCATGGCGCCTACGCCCGTCCACATGAAATCCCTGGAGAAGAAAGGGTCAGAGGTAAGGAACCACCCCCGAGCTCGCCGTGTGTCCTCCGACGAAAACAACAGGGTCAAATCAGCCATCCCAGAGACCCGCATCACCACCATCCCAGAGCTGGCAGAATCCTTCAATAGGAGAATGAGGCTCCACAACAAGAAGGTAATGTCCATGTAGAGAGCCAGTAGAGGGATATATAATGTATAGGGCTGAATATATATGGACAGGTGGCAAATGGCCAGTGTTAACCATCAATTACTGGCATCTGATCCATCAATGACAGGGCACTGTTCCATCAATGACAGGGCACTGTTCCATCAATGACAGGGCAATGTTCCATCAATGACTGGCGTCTGATCCATCAATGACAGGCGTCTGATCCATCAATGACAGGGCACTGATCCATCAATGACAGGGCAATGTTCCATCAATGACTGGGCACTGATCCATCAATGACAGGGCACTGTTCCATCAATGACTGGGCACTGATCCGTCAATGACAGGGCAATGTTCCATCAATGACAGGGCAATGTTCCATCAATGACAGGGCACTGTTCCATCAATGACTGGCGTCTGATCCATCAATGACAGGCGTCTGATCCATCAATGACAGGCGTCTGATCCATCAATGACTGGACAATGTTCCATCAATGACTGGGCAATGTTCCATCAATGACTGGGCACTGATCCATCAATGACAGGGCACTGTTCAATCAATGACTGGGCACTTTTCCATCAATGATTGGGAAATGTTCCATCAATGACAGGGCACTGTTCCATCAATGACAGGGCACTGTTCCATCAATGACTGGGCACTGATCCATCAATGACAGGGCACTGTTCCATCAATGACTGGCGTCTGATCCATCAATGACAGGCGTCTGATCCATCAATGACAGGGCACTGTTCCATCAATGACTGGCGTCTGATCCATCAATGACAGGCGTCTGATCCATCAATGACAGGGCACTGTTCCATCAATGACTGGCGTCTGATCCATCAATGACTGGCGTCTGATCCATCAATGACAGGGCACTGTTCCATCAATGACTGGCGTCTGATCCATCAATGACTGGCGTCTGATCCATCAATGACAGGGCACTGTTCCATCAATGACTGGCGTCTGATCCATCAATGACAGGGCACTGATCCATCAATGACTGGGCACTGTTCCATCAATGACAGGGCACTGATCCATCAATGACAGGGCACTGTTCCATCAATGACTGGGCACTGTTCCATCAATGACAGGGCACTGATCCATCAATGATTGGGCGTCTGATCCATCAATGACAGGGCACTGTTCCATCAATGTCTGGCATCTGATCCATCAATGATTGGGCAATGTTCCATCAATGACAGGACACTGTTCCATCAATGACAGGGCACTGTCCCATCAATGACTGGGCAATGTTCCATCAATGACTGGGCACTGTTCCATCAATGACTGGGCAATGTTCCATCAATGACTGGGCACTGTTCCATCAATGACAGGGCAATGTTCCATCAATGACAGGGCACTGTTCCATCAATGACAGGACACTGATCCATCAATGACAGGACACTGTTCCATCAATGACAGGGCACTGTTCCATCAATGACAGGGCACTGTTCCATCAATGACAGGGCACTGTTCCATCAATGACTGGGCACTGTTCCATCAATGACAGGGCACTGTTCCATCAATGACAGGCGTCTGATCCATCAATGACAGGGCACTGTTCCATCAATGACAGGGCACTGTTCCATCAATGACTGGGCACTGATCCATCAATGACAGGGCACTGTTCCATCAATGACTGGGCACTGTTCCATCAATGACTGGCGTCTGATCCATCAATGACAGGGCACTGATCCATCAATGACAGGGCACTGATCCATCAATGACAGGGCACTGTTCCATCAATGACTGGCGTCTGATCCATCAATGACTGGGCAATGTTCCATCAATGACAGGGCACTGATCCATCAATGACAGGACAATGTTCCATCAATGACTGGCGTCTGATCCATCAATGACAGGGCACTGATCCATCAATGACAGGGCAATGTTCCATCAATGACTGGCGTCTGATCCATCAATGACTGGGCAATGTTCCATCAATGACAGGGCACTGATCCATCAATGACAGGACAATGTTCCATCAATGACTGGCGTCTGATCCATCAATGACAGGGCACTTTTCCATCAATGACAGGGCACTGATCCATCAATGATTGGGCAATGTTCCATCAATGACTGGGCACTGTTCCATCAATGACAGGGCACTGTTCCATCAATGACTGGGCACTGTTCCATCAATGACTGGGCACTGATCCATCAATGATTGGGCGTCTGAACCATCAATGACAGGGCACTGTTCCATCAATGTCTGGCGTCTGATCCATCAATGATTGGGCAATGTTCCATCAATGACAGGACACTGTTCCATCAATGACAGGTCACTGTTCCATCAATGACAGGGCAATGTTCCATCAATGACTGGGCACTGTTCCATCAATGACAGGGCACTGTTCCATCAATGACTGGGCACTGATCCATCAATGACAGGGCACTGTTCCATCAATGACAGGGCACTGTTCCATCAATGACTGGCGTCTGATCCATCAATGACAGGGCAATGTTCCATCAATGACTGGGCAATGTTCCATCAATGACAGGGCACTGATCCATCAATGACAGGGCACTGTTCCATCAATGACAGGGCACTGTTCCATCAATGACTGGGCACTGTTCCATCAATGACTGGCGTCTGATCCATCAATGACAGGGCAATGTTCCATCAATGACAGGGCACTGTTCCATCAATGACAGGGCACTGTTCCATCAATGACTGGTTACTGATCCATCAATGACAGGGCACTGTTCCATCAATGACAGGGCACTGTTCCATCAATGTCTGGCGTCTGATCCATCAATGATTGGGCAATGTTCCATCAATGACAGGACACTGTTCCATCAATGACAGGGCACTGTTCCATCAATGACAGGGTACTGTTCCATCAATGTCTGGGTTCTGATCCATCAATGACAGGGCAATGTTCCATCAATGACTGGGCACTGTTCCATCAATGACAGGGCACTGATCCATCAATGATTGGGCGTCTGATCCATCAATGACAGGGCACTGTTCCATCAATGTCTGGCGTCTGATCCATCAATGATTGGGCAATGTTCCATCAATGACAGGACACTGTTCCATCAATGACAGGGCACTGTTCCATCAATGTCTGGCGTCTGATCCATCAATGATTGGGCAATGTTCCATCAATGACTGGGCACTGATCCATCAATGACAGGGCACTGTTCCATCAATGACAGGGCACTGTTCCATCAATGACAGGGCACTGTTCCATCAATGACTGGGCACTGATCCATCAATGACAGGGCACTGTTCCATCAATGACTGGGCACTGTTCCATCAATGACAGGGCAATGTTCCATCAATGACTGGGCACTGTTCCATCAATGACAGGGCACTGTTCCATCAATGACTGGGCACTGATCCATCAATGACAGGGCACTGTTCCATCAATGACTGGCGTCTGATCCATCAATGATTGGGCAATGTTCCATCAATGACAGGACACTGTTCCATCAATGTCTGGCATCTGATCCATCAATGATTGGGCAATGTTCCATCAATGACAGGACACTGTTCCATCAATGACAGGGCACTGTTCAATCAATGATTGGGCACTGTTCAATCAATGACTGGGCACTGTTCCATCAATGATTGGGAAATGTTCCATCAATGACAGGGCACTGTTCCATCAATGACAGGGCACTGTTTCATCAATGACAGGGCACAGTTCCATCAATGACTGGCGTCGGATCCATCAATGACAGGCGTCTGATCCATCAATGACAGGGCAATGTTCCATCAATGACAGGACAATGTTCCATCAATGACAGGGCACTGTTCCATCAATGACAGGGCACTGTTCCATCAATGACAGGGCACTGTTCCATCAATGACTGGCGTCTGATCCATCAATGACTGGGCACTGTTCCATCAATGACTGGGCAATGTTCCATCAATGACTGGCGTCTGATCCATCAATGACAGGGCACTGTTCCATCAATGACAGGGCACTGTTCCATCAATGTCTGGCGTCTGATCCATCAATGACAGGGCAATGTTCCATCAATGACTGGGCAATGTTCCATCAATGACTGGGCACTATTCCATCAATGACTGGGCACTGTTCCATCAATGACAGGGCACTGATCCATCAATGATTGGGCGTCTGATCCATCAATGACAGGGCACTGTTCCATCAATGTCTGGCGTCTGATCCATCAATGATTGGGCAATGTTCCATCAATGACAGGACACTGTTCCATCAATGACAGGGCACTGATCCATCAATGACAGGGCACTGTTCCATCAATGATTGGGCACTGTTCCATCAATGACAGGGCAATGTTCCATCAATGACTGGGCACTGTTCCATCAATGACAGGGCAATGTTCCATCAATGACTGGGCACTGTTCCATCAATGACAGGGCAATGTTCCATCAATGACAGGGCACTGTTCCATCAATGACTGGGCACTGATCCATCAATGACAGGGCACTGTTCCATCAATGACTGGGCACTGTTCCATCAATGACAGGGCAATGTTCCATCAATGACTGGGCACTGTTCCATCAATGACAGGGCAATGTTCCATCAATGACTGGGCACTGTTCCATCAATGACAGGGCACTCTTCCATCAATGACTGGGCACTGATCCATCAATGACAGGGCACTGTTCCATCAATGACTGGCGTCTGATCCATCAATGATTGGGCAATGTTCCATCAATGACAGGACACTGTTCCATCAATGACAGGGCAATGTTCCATCAATGTCTGGCATCTGATCCATCAATGATTGGGCAATGTTCCATCAATGACAGGACACTGTTCCATCAATGACAGGGCACTGTTCCATCAATGTCTGGCATCTGATCCATCAATGATTGGGCAATGTTCCATCAATGACAGGACACTGTTCCATCAATGACAGGGCAATGTTCCATCAATGACAGGGCAATGTTCCATCAATGACTGGGCACTGTTCCATCAATGACAGGGCACTGTTCCATCAATGACAGGGCACTGTTCCATCAATGACAGGGCACTGATCCATCAATGACTGGCGTCTGATCCATCAATGACAGGGCAATGTTCCATCAATGACTGGCGTCTGATCCATCAATGACAGGGCACTGTTCCATCAATGACTGGGCACTGTTCCATCAATGACTGGGCAATGTTCCATCAATGACTGGTGTCTGATCCATCAATGACAGGGCAATGTTCCATCAATGACAGGGCACTGATCCATCAATGACAGGGCAATGTTCCATCAATGACTGGCGTCTGATCCATCAATGACTGGGCAATGTTCCATCAATGACAGGGCACTGATCCATCAATGACAGGACAATGTTCCATCAATGACTGGCGTCTGATCCATCAATGACAGGGCACTGTTCCATCAATGACTGGCGTCTGATCCATCAATGACAGGACAATGTTCCATCAATGACTGGCGTCTGATCCATCAATGACAGGGCACTGTTCCATCAATGACAGGGCACTGATCCATCAATGATTGGGCGTCTGATCCATCAATGACAGGGCACTGTTCCATCAATGACAGGGCACTGTTCCATCAATGACAGGGCAATGTTCCATCAATGTCTGGCGTCTGATCCATCAATGATTGGGCAATGTTCCATCAATGACAGGGCACTGTTCCATCAATGACAGGGCACTGTTCCATCAATGACAGGGCACTGTTCCATCAATGACAGGGCACTGTTCCATCAATGACAGGGCACTGTTCCATCAATGACTGGGCACTGTTCCATCAATGACAGGGCACTGATCCATCAATGATTTGGCGTCTGATCCATCAATGACAGGGCACTGTTCCATCAATGTCTGGCATCTGATCCATCAATGACAGGGCACTGTTCCATCAATGACTGGCGTCTGATCCATCAATGATTGGGCAATGTTCCATCAATGACAGGACACTGTTCCATCAATGACAGGGCACTGTTCCATCAATGACAGGGCAATGTTCCATCAATGACTGGGCACTGTTCCATCAATGACAGGGCACTGTTCCATCAATGACTGGGTACTGATCCATCAATGACAGGGCACTGTTCCATCAATGACAGGGCACTGTTCCATCAATGACTGGCGTCTGATCCATCAATGACAGGGCAATGTTCCATCAATGACAGGGCAATGTTCCATCAATGACAGGGCACTGATCCATCAATGACAGGGCACTGTTCCATCAATGACTGGCGTCTGATCCATCAATGACAGGCGTCTGATCCATCAATGACAGGGCACTATTCCATCAATGACTGGCGTCTGATCCATCAATGACAGGGCAATGTTCCATCAATGACTGGCGTCTGATCCATCAATGACAGGCGTCTGATCCATCAATGACAGGGCACTGTTCCATCAATGACTGGGCACTGTTCCATCAATGACAGGGCACTGTTCCATCAATGACTGGGCACTGTTCCATCAATGACTGGGCACTGTTCCATCAATGACAGGGCACTGTTCCATCAATGACAGGGCACTGTTCCATCAATGACAGGGCACTGATCCATCAATGACAGGACAATGTTCCATCAATGACTGGCGTCTGATCCATCAATGACAGGGCACTGTTCCATCAATGACTGGCGTCTGATCCATCAATGACTGGGCAATGTTCCATCAATGACAGGGCACTGATCCATCAATGACAGGACAATGTTCCATCAATGACTGGCGTCTGATCCATCAATGACAGGGCACTGATCCATCAATGACAGGGCACTGATCCATCAATGACAGGGCAATGTTCCATCAATGACTGGCGTCTGATCCATCAATGACAGGGCACTGTTCCATCAATGACTGGCGTCTGATCCATCAATGACAGGACAATGTTCCATCAATGACTGGCGTCTGATCCATCAATGACAGGGCACTGTTCCATCAATGACAGGGCACTGATCCATCAATGATTGGGCGTCTGATCCATCAATGACAGGGCACTGTTCCATCAATGACAGGACACTGTTCCATCAATGTCTGGCGTCTGATCCATCAATGATTGGGCAATGTTCCATCAATGACAGGACACTGTTCCATCAATGACAGGGCACTGTTCCATCAATGACAGGGCACTGTTCCATCAATGACAGGGCAATGTTCCATCAATGACTGGGCACTGTTCCATCAATGACAGGGCACTGTTCCATCAATGACTGGGCACTGCTCCATCAATGACTGGGCACTGTTCCATCAATGACTGGCGTCTGATCCATCAATGACAGGGCAATGTTCCATCAATGACTGGGCAATGTTCCATCAATGACAGGGCACTGATCCATCAATGACAGGGCACTGTTCCATCAATGACTGGCGTCTGATCCATCAATGACAGGGCAATGTTCCATCAATGACTGGGCAATGTTCCATCAATGACAGGGCACTGATCCATCAATGACAGGGCACTATTCCATCAATGACTGGCGTCTGATCCATCAATGACAGGGCACTGTTCCATCAATGACTGGCGTCTGATCCATCAATGTCTGGCGTCTGATCCATCAATGACAGGGCACTATTCCATCAATGACTGGCGTCTGATCCATCAATGACAGGGCAATGTTCCATCAATGACTGGCGTCTGATCCATCAATGACAGGCGTCTGATCCATCAATGACAGGGCACTGTTCCATCAATGACTGGCGTCTGATCCATCAATGACAGGGCAATGTTCCATCAATGACTGGCGTCTGATCCATCAATGACAGGCGTCTGATCCATCAATGACTGGGCAATGTTCCATCAATGACTGGGCACTGTTCCATCAATGACTGGGCACTGATCCATCAATGATTGGGCGTCTGATCCATCAATGACAGGGCACTGTTCCATCAATGTCTGGCGTCTGATCCATCAATGTCTGGCGTCTGATCCATCAATGACAGGGCACTGTTCCATCAATGACAGGACAATGTTCCATCAATGACTGGGCACTGTTCCATCAATGACAGGGCACTGTTCTGTGAGATAGTTTGATACCTCATATCAAACCCAGTGGCTGCATTGAAACAATGACTTATCATTGACCCAAAACCAGCTCAGTTAATCCCTACCATTGTGACCATGAGTCGTCATAATGCTGCTTCAAATGTACATTATCCTAGGGGTGTTGGCAGAAACAATGTAAGTAACTTAATTTATTTCCCCCTAACTGCCCTGAATACAATGTTGCTCCTACAGCTATTGTATGCAGTAATCATGAGCCTATGAACCAGAGTTACACTGTTAGCACTGAGGCAGTGTGCCCTAGTAGGAAGACCATTGTGTATAGCTCACCCTGCACTATCAGCTCCAATATAAATAACATGAGCAAGTCTACTTCTGATAAGCTTCCCAGTAAAGCAATTTATATAATCAAGCAACCCAGAAAAGTGCTAACAAAAGCCCATATTAACATATGCAGCCTGAGAAACAAGGTTCATGAAGTCAATAACTTGCTTGTAACAGATGACAGTCATATTCTGACTCTCTCTGAAACTCACTTAGATAATACCTTTGATACAGTGGTAGCAATACATGGTTATAACATCTACAGAAAATACAGAAATGCCAATGGGGGCGGTGTTGCGGTCTATATTCAGAACCACATTCCTGTAAAGCTTAGAGACGATCTAATGTTAAATACTGTTGAAGTAATATGACTACAGGTTCATCTGCCTCACCTAAAACCCATTATTGTGGGAAGCTGCTATAGACCACCAAGTGCTAACAGTCAGTCATTTGATTTGATTTGATTTGAACTGGATAATATGTGTGAAATGCTTGATAATATATGTGATATCAACAGAGAAGTATATTTTCTGGGTGATTTAAATATTGACTGGCTCTCATCAAGCTGCCCACTCAAGAAAAAACTGTAACCAGTGCCTGCAACCTGGTTCAGGTTATCAATCAACCTACCAGGGTAGTTACAAACAGTACAGGAATGAAATCATCAACATGTATTGATCATATCTTTACTAATGCTGCAGAAATTTGATTGAATGCAGTATCCAAATCCATCGGATGTAGTGATCACAATATAGTAGCCATATCTAGGAAAACCAAAGTTCCAAAGGCTGGGCCTAATATAGTGTATAAGAGGTCATACAATAAGTTTTTAGTGATTCCTATGTTGATGATGTAAAGAATATTTGCTGGTCTGTGGTGTGTAATGAGGAGCAACCAGATGCTGCACTTGACACATTTATGAAATTGCTTATTCCAGTTACTAATAAGCACCCATTAAGAAAATGACTGTAAAAACTGTTAAATCCCCTTGGATTGATGAGGAATTGAAAAATGGTGTGGTTGAGAGGGATGTGGCAAAAGGTATGGCAAATAAGTCTGGGAGCCCAACTGATTGGCAAACGTATTGCAAATTAAGAAATTATGTGACTAAACTAAATAAAAATAAACTATACTATGAAACAAAAATAAATTATATAAAGAGTAAAAAGCTTTGGAGCACCTTAAATGAAATTTTGGGGAAAAAGGCAAACTCGGCTCCATCATTCATTGAATCAGAAGGCTCATTCATCACAAAACCCACTGATATTGCCAACTACTTTAATGACTTCTTCATTGGCAAGATAAGCAAACTTAGGTATGACATGCCAGCAACAAACGCTGACACTACACATCCAAGTATAACTGACCAAATTATGAAAAACAAGCATTGTAATTTTGAATCCGTAAAGTGAGGGTGGAATTATTGTTGTCTATCAACAATGACAAGCCACCTGTGTCTGACAACTTGGATGGAAAATGACTGAGGATAATAGCGGACGATATTGCCACTCCTATTTGCCACATCTTCAATTTAAGCCTACTAGAAAGTGTGTGCCCTCCGGCCTGGAGGGAAGCAAAAGTAATTCCACTACCCAAGAATAGTAAAGCAACCTTTACTGGCTCATTAGCCGACCAATCAGCCTGTTACCAACCCTTAGTAAACTTCTGGAATAAATTGTGTTTGACCAGATACAATGCTATTTCACAGACAACAGACTTTCAGCATGCTTATAGGGAAGGACACTCAACATCACAGCACTTATACAAAGGACTGATGATTGGCTGAGAGAAATGTATGATAAAATAGATTGTGGGGGCTGTCTTGTTAGACTTCAGTGCAGCTTTTGACATAATCGATCATAGTCTGCTGCTGGAAAAATGTATGTGTTATGGCTTTACACCCCCTGCTATAATGTGGATAAAAAGTTACTTGTCTAATGGAACACAGAGGGTGTTCTTTAATGGAAGCCTCTCAAACATAATCCAGGTAGAATCAGGAATTCCCCAGGGCAGCTGTCTAGGCCCCTTACTTTTTCTTCCATCTTTACTAATGACATGCCACTGGCTTTGAGTAAAGCCAGTGTGTCTATGTATATGGATGACTCAACACTATACACGTCAGCTACTACAGCGACTGAAATAACTGCAACACTTAACAAAGAACTCTAGTTAGTTTCGGAATGGGTAGCAAGGAATAAGTTAGTCCTAAATATTTCCAAAACTTAAAGCATTGTATGTGGGACAAATCATTCACTAAACCCTAAACCTCAACTACATCTCGTAATGAATAATGTGGAAATTGAGCAAGTTGAGGAGACTAAACTGCTTGGAGTAACCCTGGATTGTAAACTGTCATGGTCAAAACATATTGATACAACAGTAGCTAAGATGGGGAGAAGTCTGTCCATAATAAAGCGCTGCTCTGCCTTGGCAGAGCTAATGGGGATCCCTAATAAATATAAATAAAAATACAGTGATACTTTCATGCTAATTTGCAATATGATGTTGTATTGAACGTTTTAAAGAAGGAAAAGGCTAATGTAATTTTAATCCATTCCAGAGGGATGTGGACAGCCATGAAGACATGTGTAATGGAGGAGGAGGAGGAGTCCAGGAGTTGCAATGCTCACACCGCTTCCACAAAGAGGTGAGGTCACAACCCACTCCGATAATCCTGACCCTACCACTAACCCTCTATCCCCTCTGTACTGTCTACCCACTCCGATAATCCTGACCCTACCACTAACCTGCCCTCTATCCCCTCTGTAATCCTGACCCTACCGCTAACCTGCCTTCTATCCACTCTGTAATCCTGACCCTACCACTAACCTGCCCTCTATCCCCTCTGTACTGTCTACCCACTCCGATAATCCTGACCCTACCACTAACCTGCCCTCTATCCCCTCTGTAATCCTGACCCTACCGCTAACCTGCCCTCTATCCCCTCTGTAATCCTGACCCTACCACTAACCTGCCCTCTATCCCCACTGTAATCCTGACCCTACCACTAACCTGCCCTCTATCCCCTCTGTACTGTCTACCCACTCCGATAATCCTGACCCTACCACTAACCTGCCCTCTATCCCCTCTGTAATCCTGACCCTACCACTAACCTGCCCTCTATCCCCTCTGTACTGTCTACCCACTCCGATAATCCTGACCCTACCACTAACCCTCTATCCCCTCTGTAATCCTGACCCTACCACTAACCTGCCCTCTATCCCCTCTGTACTGTCTACCCACTCCGATAATCCTGACCCTACCACTAACCTGCCCTCTATCCCCTCTGTAATCCTGACCCTACCACTAACCTGCCCTCTATCCCCTCTGTACTGTCTACCCACTCCGATAATCCTGACCCTACTACTAACCTGCCCTCTATCCCCTCTGTACTGTCTACCCACTCCGATAATCCTGACCCTACCGCTAACCTGCCCTCTATCCCCTCTGTAATCCTGACCCTACCACTAACCTGCCCTCTATCCCCTCTGTAATCCTGACCCTACCGCTAACCTGCCCTCTATCCCCTCTGTAATCCTGACCCTACCACTAACCTGCCCTCTATCCCCTCTGTACTGTCTACCCACTCCGATAATCCTGACCCTACCACTAACCTGCCCTCTATCCCCTCTGTACTGTCTACCCACTCCGATAATCCTGACCCTACCGCTAACCTGCCCTCTATCCCCTCTGTAATCCTGACCCTACCACTAACCTGCCCTCTATCTCCTCTGTACTGTATACCCACTCCGATAATCCTGACCCTACCACTAACCTGCCCTCTATCCCCTCTGTAATCCTGACCCTACCACTAACCTGCCCTCTATCCCCTCTGTACTGTATACCCACTCCGATAATCCTGACCCTACCACTAACCTGCCCTCTATCCCCTCTGTAATCCTGACCCTACCACTAACCTGCCCTCTATCCCCTCTGTAATCCTGACCCTACCGCTAACCTGCCCTCTATCCCCTCTGTAATCCTGACCCTACCACTAACCTGCCCTCTATCCCCTCTGTAATCCTGACCCTACCACTAACCTGCCCTCTATCCCAAGTGTAATCCTGACCCTACCACTAACCTGCCCTCTATCCCCTCTGTAATCCTGACCCTACCACTAACCTGCCCTCTATCCCCTCTGTACTGTCTACCCACTCCGATAATCCTGACCCTACCACTAACCTGCCCTCTATCCCCTCTGTAATCCTGACCCTACCACTAACCTGCCCTCTATCCCCTCTGTAATCCTGACCCTACCACTAACCTGCCCTCTATCCCCTCTGTACTGTATACCCACTCCGATAATCCTGACCCTACCACTAACCTGCCCTCTATCCCCACTGTAATCCTGACCCTACCGCTAACCTGCCCTCTATCCCCTCTGTAATCCTGACCCTACCACTAACCCTCTATCTCCTCTGTAATCCTGACCCTACCGCTAACCTGCCCTCTATCCCCTCTGTAATCCTGACCCTACCACTAACCTGCCCTCTATCCCCTCTGTAATCCTGACCCTACCACTAACCTGCCCTCTATCCCCTCTGTAATCCTGACCCTACCACTAACCTGCCCTCTATCCCCTCTGTAATCCTGACCCTACCGCTAACCTGCCCTCTATCCCCTCTGTACTGTATACCCACTCCGATAATCCTGACCCTACCACTAACCTGCCCTCTATCCCCACTGTAATCCTGACCCTACCACTAACCTGCCCTCTATCCCCTCTGTAATCCTGACCCTACCACTAACCCTCTATCCCCTCTGTAATCCTGACCCTACCACTAACCTGCCCTCTATCCCCTCTGTACTGTCTACCCACTCCGATAATCCTGACCCTACCACTAACCTGCCCTCTATCCCCTCTGTACTGTCTACCCACTCCGATAATCCTGACCCTACCACTAACCCTCTATCCCCTCTGTAATCCTGACCCTACCACTAACCTGCCCTCTATCCCCTCTGTACTTTCTACCCACTCCGATAATCCTGACCCTACCGCTAACCTGCCCTCTATCTCCTCTGTACTGTATACCCACTCCGATAATCCTGACCCTACCACTAACCTGCCCTCTATCCCCTCTGTACTGTCTACCCACTCCGATAATCCTGACCCTACCACTAACCTGCCCTCTATCCCCACTGTAATCCTGACCCTACCACTAACCTGCCCTCTATCCCCTCTGTACTGTCTACCCACTCCGATAATCCTGACCCTACCACTAACCCTCTATCCCCTCTGTAATCCTGACCCTACCACTAACCTGCCCTCTATCCCCTCTGTAATGTATACCCACTCCGATAATCCTGACCCTACCGCTAACCTGCCCTCTATCCCCTCTGTAATGTATACCCACTCCGATAATCCTGACCCTACCACTAACCTGCCCTCTATCCCCTCTGTAATCCTGACCCTACCACTAACCTGCCCTCTATCCCCTCTGTAATCCTGACCCTACCACTAACCTGCCCTCTATCCCCTCTGTACTGTCTACCCACTCCGATAATCCTGACCCTACCACTAACCTGCCCTCTATCCCCTCTGTACTGTCTACCCACTCCGATAATCCTGACCCTACCGCTAACCTGCCCTCTATCCCCTCTGTAATCCTGACCCTACCACTAACCTGCCCTCTATCCCCTCTGTAATCCTGACCCTACCACTAACCTGCCCTCTATCCCCTCTGTAATCCTGACCCTACCACTAACCTGCCCTCTATCCCCAGTGTAATCCTGACCCTACCACTAACCTGCCCTCTATCCCCTCTGTACTGTACACCCACTCCGATAATCCTGACCCTACCACTAACCTGCCCTCTATCCCCTCTGTAATCCTGACCCTACCACTAACCTGCCCTCTATCCCCACTGTAATCCTGACCCTACCACTAACCTGCCCTCTATCCCCTCTGTACTGTATACCCACTCCGATAATCCTGACCCTACCACTAACCTGCCCTCTATCCCCTCTGTAATCCTGACCCTACCACTAACCTGCCCTCTATCCCCACTGTAATCCTGACCCTACCACTAACCTGCCCTCTATCCCCTCTGTAATCCTGACCCTACCACTAACCTGCCCTCTATCCCCTCTGTACTGTATACCCACTCCGATAATCCTGACCCTACCACTAACCTGCCCTCTATCCCCTCTGTACTGTCTACCCACTCCGATAATCCTGACCCTACCACTAACCTGCCCTCTATCCCCTCTGTAATCCTGACCCTACCACTAACCTGCCCTCTATCCCCTCTGTACTGTCTACCCACTCCGATAATCCTGACCCTACCACTAACCTGCCCTCTATCCCCTCTGTAATCCTGACCCTACCACTAACCTGCCCTCTATCCCCTCTGTACTGTATACCCACTCCGATAATCCTGACCCTACCACTAACCTGCCCTCTATCCCCTCTGTACTGTCTACCCACTCCGATAATCCTGACCCTACCACTAACCTGCCCTCTATCCCCTCTGTAATCCTGACCCTACCACTAACCTGCCCTCTATCCCCTCTGTACTGTCTACCCACTCCGATAATCCTGACCCTACCACTAACCCTCTATCCCCTCTGTACTGTTTACCCACTCCGATAATCCTGACCCTACCACTAACCTGCCCTCTATCCCCTCTGTAATCCTGACCCTACCACTAACCTGCCCTCTATCCCCTCTGTAATCCTGACCCTACCACTAACCTGCCCTCTATCCCCTCTGTAATCCTGACCCTACCACTAACCTGCCCTCTATCCCCTCTGTACTGTCTACCCACTCCGATAATCCTGACCCTACCACTAACCTGCCCTCTATCCCCTCTGTAATCCTGACCCTACCACTAACCTGCCCTCTATCCCCTCTGTAATCCTGACCCTACCACTAACCTGCCCTCTATCCCCTCTGTAATCCTGACCCTACCACTAACCTGCCCTCTATCCCCTCTGTAATCCTGACCCTACCACTAACCTGCCCTCTATCCCCTCTGTAATCCTGACCCTACCACTAACCTGCCCTCTATCCCCTCTGTACTGTATACCCACTCCGATAATCCTGACCCTACCACTAACCTGCCCTCTATCCCCTCTGTAATCCTGACCCTACCACTAACCTGCCCTCTATCCCCTCTGTAATCCTGACCCTACCACTAACCTGCCCTCTATCCCCTCTGTAATCCTGACCCTACCACTAACCTGCCCTCTATCCCCTCTGTAATCCTGACCCTACCACTAACCTGCCCTCTATCCCCTCTGTACTGTCTACCCACTCCGATAATCCTGACCCTACCACTAACCTGCCCTCTATCCCCTCTGTAATCCTGACCCTACCACTAACCTGCCCTCTATCCCCTCTGTACTGTATACCCACTCCGATAATCCTGACCCTACCACTAACCTGCCCTCTATCCCCTCTGTAATCCTGACCCTACCACTAACCTGCCCTCTATCCCCTCTGTAATCCTGACCCTACCACTAACCTGCCCTCTATCCCCTCTGTACTGTCTACCCACTCCGATAATCCTGACCCTACCACTAACCTGCCCTCTATCCCCTCTGTACTGTATACCCACTCCGATAATCCTGACCCTACCACTAACCTGCCCTCTATCCCCTCTGTAATCCTGACCCTACCACTAACCTGCCCTCTATCCCCACTGGACTGTCTACCCACTCCGATAATCCTGACCCTACCACTAACCTGCCCTCTATCCCCTCTGTAATCCTGACCCTACCGCTAACCTGCCCTCTATCCCCTCTGTAATCCTGACCCTACCACTAACCTGCCCTCTATCCCCTCTGTACTGTCTACCCACTCCGATAATCCTGACCCTACCACTAACCTGCCCTCTATCCCCTCTGTACTGTCTACCCACTCCGATAATCCTGACCCTACCACTAACCTGCCCTCTATCCCCTCTGTACTGTCTACCCACTCCGATAATCCTGACCCTACCACTAACCTGCCCTCTATCCCCTCTGTAATCCTGACCCTACCACTAACCTGCCCTCTATCCCCTCTGTAATCCTGACCCTACCACTAACCTGCCCTCTATCCCGTCTGTAATCCTGACCCTACCGCTAACCTGCCCTCTATCCCCTCTGTACTGTCTACCCACTCCGATAATCCTGACCCTACCACTAACCTGCCCTCTATCCCCTCTGTAATCCTGACCCTACCACTAACCTGCCCTCTATCCCGTCTGTAATCCTGACCCTACCACTAACCTGCCCTCTATCCCCTCTGTACTGTATACCCACTCCGATAATCCTGACCCTGCCACTAACCTGCCCTCTATCCCCTCTGTACTGTCTACCCACTCCGATAATCCTGACCCTACCACTAACCTGCCCTCTATCCCCTCTGTAATCCTGACCCTACCACTAACCTGCCCTCTATCCCCTCTGTACTGTCTACCCACTCCGATAATCCTGACCCTACCACTAACCTGCCCTCTATCCCCTCTGTAATCCTGACCCTACCACTAACCTGCCCTCTATCCCCTCTGTACTGTCTACCCACTCCGATAATCCTGACCCTACCACTAACCTGCCCTCTATCCCCTCTGTAATCCTGACCCTACCACTAACCTGCCCTCTATCCCCTCTGTACTGTCTACCCACTCCGATAATCCTGACCCTACCACTAACCTGCCCTCTATCCCCTCCGTACTCTATACCCTGTTTACAGTGTACACCAGCAACCTGCATGTCCCCTCTATACCCTCTGTATAGTACACCAGTGGAGGCTCCTCAGAGGAGGAAGTGGAGGACCATCCTCCTCAGTCAATAAAAATAATAATATATATATATATGTTAAACATGTCACCAAAAGCGGATTAAAACACTATTTTGCAAAGAAAGTCTACAGTAGCCTCAACAGCACTCTGTAGGGTAGCACAATGGTGTAGCCGGTGGACAGCTAGCTTCCATCCTCCTCTGGGTACATTGACTTCAATACAAAACCTAGGAGGTTCATGGTTCTCACCCGCTTCCATAGACTTACACAGTAATTATGACAACTTCCGGAGGACGTCCTCCAGTTTATCAGAGCTCTTGCAGCATGAACTGACATGTTATCCACCCAATCAAAGGATCAGAGAATGAATCTAGTACTGAAAGCATAAGCTACAGCTAGCTAGCACAGCAGTGTATAAAATGTGGTGAGTAGTTGACTCAAAGAGAGAGAAAGACAATAGTTGAACAGTTTTGAACAAATTAATTTATTCCTAAATGAAGGAGAAGCAAGAGAGAAATGGAGAGAGAGATTTCTTACTTTTTTTTCACTTTCAGTTTCACTTAGCTAGCAAATGCAGCTAGTTAGTTTAGCCTACTGAAACACCCTGCTCATACAGAGAGATGCTATGTTAGCTAGCTGGCTTTGACTTTCCAACACGACACTGGAACTCTTCCAAGTCAAGGCAAGCTTTTAGTATTACTAATGTATTGCCACCGGGGCCCGCCGGTGTAACTGCTTACTGACTGTACACTAACGTTATTGCATGATTATAGCGGGTTTACTAACGTGTTAGTTATATTAGCCATGCTGACTATGACGTTACTTTAGCTAATATGGTGACAGCGATGTAGGCTGTGTGCAGCGGTTTAGATTGGAAAGGTTTTTTTCTCCTGGTCACATACAGCTGATGTGCATTGAAGTCCACAAGTGAAGGGACGAGGTGAGAGGAAGAGATCGCATAGATGCGAGAAGGAATATAACTTGGCTGCTATGAAAGTGAACTGTGTTTACCCGTGATCAGGGGTGTATTCATTCTGCCAAATCTGTTGAAAAACGTTTCTTAAACGGAAGCAAACGGAACAAAAAGGGGATAAACATACCTGAATTTGTCCAATAGAAACAAGGCGGCATTGAATGTCACTGTCTGTCCATGTGTCACTGTCTGTCACCTCTAATGTGTCTCTCGACCTGTGCAACTACGTTGTAAACTTTCATTCATAGGCTAGGATGTAGCAACCTCATGATGGGTAAAGGGAAAATTAGAGTTTCATGTAGTAGCCTAAACCTATCGCTGTTACATTGAACTGGGTGGATGGAATATGAATGAGAGTCATCCAATATGCTGCAATAGAAATAGAAAATGGTCCTCACTTGTCTTAAACACACTGACCCCCACTGCTATACACCCTGCTGACCCCTACTGCTATACACCCTGCTGACCCCCACTGCTATACACCCTGCTGACCCCCACTGCTATACACCCTGCTGACCCCCACTGCTATACACCCTGCTGACCCCCACTGCTATACACCCTGCTGACCCCCACTGCTATACACCCTGCTGACCTCCACTGCTATACACCCTGCTGACCCCCACTGCTATAAACCCTGCTGACCCCCACTGCTATACACCCTGCTGACCCCCACTGCTATACACCCTGCTGACCCCCACTGCTATACACCCTGCTGACCCCCACTGCTATACACCCTGCTGACCCCCACTGCTATACACCCTGCTGACCCCCACTGCTATACACCCTGCTGACCCCCACTGCTATACACCCTGCTGACCCCCACTGCTATACACCCTGCTGACCTCCACTGCTATACACCCTGCTGACCTCCACTGCTATACACCCTGCTGACCCCCACTGCTATACACCCTGCTGACCCCTACTGCTATACACCCTGCTGACCCCCACTGCTATACACCCTGCTGACCCCCACTGCTATACACCCTGCTGACAGTGTACACCAGCAACCTGCATGTCCCCTCTATCCCCTGCTGAGAGTGTAAACCAGCATGTGGGACATCAAACATACTGGATGAATGACTATTATTACTGCAATAAAGTCACTCTCACAGCATGATCAGAACTGGTCCAAAAGAATGATGCTAATCCCAACCACCACACTGATGATGCTAATCCCAACCACCACACTGATTATGCTAATCCCCACCACCACACTGATGATGCTAATCCCCACCACAGTAATGATGCTAATCCCCACCACCACACTGATGATGCTAATCCCCACCACCACACTGATGATGCTAATCCCAACCACCACACTGATTATGCTAATCCCAACCACCACGCTGAAGATGCTAATCCACACCACACTGATGATGCTAATCCCCACCACCACAGTGATGATGCTAATCCCCACCACCACAGTAATGATGCTAATCCCCACCACCACAGTGATGATGCTAAACCCCAACACCACAGTGATGATGCTAATCCCCACCACCACACTGATGATGCTAATCCCCACCACCACACTGATGATGCTAATCCCCACCACAGTGATGATGCTAATCCCCACCACCACAGTGATGATGCTAATCCTCACCACCACAGTGATGATGCTAATCCCCACCACCACACTGATGATGCTAATCCCCACCACCACAGTGATGATGCTAATCCCCACCTCCACAGTGATGATGCTAATCCCCAACACCACAGTGATGATGCTAATCCCCACCACCACACTGATGATGCTAATCCCCACCACCACACTGATGATGCTAATCCCCACCACAGTGATTATGCTAATCCCCACCACCACACTGATGATGCTAATCCCCATCACCACACTGATGACACTAATCCCCACCACAGTAATGATGCTAATCCCCACCACCACACTGATGATGCTAATCCCCACCACCACACTGATGATGCTAATCCCCATCACCACACTGATGACACTAATCCCCACCACAGTAATGATGCTAATCCCCACCACCACACTGATGATGCTAATCCCCACCACCACACTGATGATGCTAATCCCCACCACAGTAA
Organism: Coregonus lavaretus; assembly: GCF_964263955.1. NCBI lineage: Eukaryota > Metazoa > Chordata > Actinopteri > Salmoniformes > Salmonidae > Coregonus > Coregonus lavaretus. Next base: position 47,511 of record NW_028161255.1, read on the forward strand.
TGATGCTAATCCCCACCACAGTAATGATGCTAATCCCCACCACAGTAATGATGCTAATCCCCACCACCACACTGATGATGCTAATCCCCACCACCACACTGATGATGCTAATCCCCATCACCACACTGATGACACTAATCCCCACCACAGTAATGATGCTAATCCCCACCACCACACTGATGATGCTAATCCCCACCACCACACTGATTATGCTAATCCCCACCACCACACTGATGATGCTAATCCCCATCACCACACTGATGACACTAATCCCCACCACAGTAATGATGCTAATCCCCACCACCACACTGATGATGCTAATCCCCACCACCACACTGATGATGCTAATCCCCATCACCACACTGATGACACTAATCCCCACCACAGTAATGATGCTAATCCCCACCACCACACTGATGATGCTAATCCCCACCACCACACTGATGATGCTAATCCCCACCACAGTAATGATGCTAATCCCCACCACCACACTGATGATGCTAATCCCCACCACCACACTGATGATGCTAATCCCCACCACAGTAATGATGCTAATCCCCACCACCACACTGATGATGCTAATCCCCATCACCACACTGATGATGCTAATCCCCATCACCACACTGATGACACTAATCCCCACCACAGTAATGATGCTAATCCCCACCACCACACTGATGATGCTAATCCCCACCACCACACTGATGATGCTAATCCCCATCACCACACTGATGACACTAATCCCCACCACAGTAATGATGCTAATCCCCACCACCACACTGATGATGCTAATCCCCACCACCACACTGATGATGCTAATCCCCACCACAGTAATGATGCTAATCCCCACCACCACACTGATGATGCTAATCCCCATCACCACACTGATGACACTAATCCCCACCACAGTAATGATGCTAATCCCCACCACCACACTGATGATGCTAATCCCCACCACCACACTGATGATGCTAATCCCCACCACAGTAATGATGCTAATCCCCACCACCACACTGATGATGCTAATCCCCACCACCACACTGATGATGCTAATCCCCACCACCACACTGATGATGCTAATCCCCATCACCACACTGATGATGCTAATCCCCACCACCACACTGATGATGCTAATCCCCACCACCACACTGATGATGCTAATCCCCACCACCACACTGATGATGCTAATCCCCACCACCACACTGATGATGCTAATCCCCAACACCACACTGATGATGCTAATCCCCACCACCACACTGATGATGCTAATCCCCACCACCACACTGATGATGCTAATCCCCACCACCACACTGATGATGCTAATCCCCACCACCACACTGATGATGCTAATCCCCACCACCACACTGATGATGCTAATCCCCACCACCACACTGATGATGCTAATCCCCACCACCACACTGATGATGCTAATCCCCACCACCACACTGATGATGCTAATCCCCACCACCACACTGATGATGCTAATCCCCACCACCACACTGATGATGCTAATCCCCACCACCACACTGATGATGCTAATCCCCACCACCACACTGATGATGCTAATCCCCACCACCACAGTGATGATGCTAATCCCCACCACCACAGTGCAGCATGAAGTCTTCCAACTGCCTTGTTGTCATCATAAAGCATAGAACTAACCCTGTTTTCTGATTGGCTGGCTGGAAGGTGGCCAGCAGATCGGAGGCGGGGCGTCCCCGGAGCGGGAGCACAGCCGGAGTGTGTGATAGAAGGAAGTCTGTGATTGGAGGAGAGGAGAGGCGGAGCTCTGTCGAGGGGCCGTTCAGCAAGGTGCAGGAGGACTACCGTATCCCCCAACGCCAACTCTCCCTTAGGAGACAACGCTGAAGAAAAAATTACTTTTCCAAAATTGCCAGGTTTTCCAGTAATCCTGGTTGGAGGATTCCTGATTTCCTTCTAATGTCCTCCGGATTCCGGGGATCCTCCAACCAGGATTTCTGGAAAACCTGGCAATTTTGGGAAAGTTACCTAACACACATTCAACTGTCCTTGGACCAAACAGCTCCTTTTTGACCTTTCCAACCTCATAGACAGTGAACCAGTTGAACTCACTTTCCAAAAGGTCTGGGCCCGTATTCACACAGTGTCTCAGAGCAGTGTTCTCAGGTCCCCTCTGTCTACATAACCTAGGCCTGGTCTGATCCCAGTCTTTGACTGCATCTTTTCAACATGGATCCTTCACCTGTCAGTGGTTGATGTCTTCCTTTCAACATAACTCTCTTGATTAGACTTACTATGGATCCATAATGTCTGTTTAAAAAGAAGATACAGAACTGATACAACAGAACTGATACAGAACTAATACAGAACTGATACAACAGAACTGATACAACAGAACTGATACAACAGAACTGATACAGAACTGATACAACAGAACTGATACAACATAACTGATACAGAACTGATACAACAGAACTGATACAACAGAACTGATACAGAACTGATACAACAGAACTGATACAGAACTGATGATACAGAACTGATACAGAACTGATACAACAGAACTGATACAGAACTGATACAGAACTGATACAACAGAATTGATACAACAGAACTGATACAACAGAACTGATACAACAGAACTGATACAGAACTGATACAACAGAACTGATACAGAACTGATACAACAGACATCACTGAGTAATCCACTGATTGTTTTTTAAAATATATTTAAAATATATGTAAATGTAGTGGTACTCAATGTGCTTTACTAGAGAATATTACTATGTAAATGTAGTGGTACTCAATGTGCTTTACTAGAGAATATTACTATGTAAATGTAGTGGTACTCAATGTGCTTTACTAGAGAATATTACTATGTAAATGTAGTGGTACTCAATGTGCTTTACTAGAGAATATTACTATGTAAATGTAGTGGTATTCAATGTGCTTTACTAGAGAATAGTACTATGTAAATGTAGTGGTACTCAATGTGCTTTACTAGAGAATATTACTATGTAAATGTAGTGGTACTCAATGTGCTTTACTAGAGAATATTACTATGTAAATGTAGTGGTATTCAATGTGCTTTACTAGAGAATAGTACTATGTAAATGTAGTGGTACTCAATGTGCTTTACTAGAGAATATTACATTAAGTTTGCCTTTGTGTCATTTTACTTTGACATTCTCACAGGTTGTATAAAGGTTGTTTATACCGTATTATAATAATAGTACAGTTTGATAAATAGAAAGTATATTTACTGTAGTATAAGTTATGTTTAGAGATTATTTGTTGAATACTTTGATACTTCCCTGTAAACTCCAACCTTGTGTTTTACAGCCTGTACTCTATATTGCATGCCATAATAGTTTGTGATGTGACTCTCATAAAGACCCATTATTTTGTTGGTTAATAATTAGCTAGTTACCATTTCAATTTAGCCGTAAGAGCCAGGAACACTTGAGTTGTGATTGCACATTTTTTTTATTTGTGTTTATGGTGCCGTGTTATGAATGGTTGGAAATTAATAAATAGTATATCCTACAAGGAACAAAGTGGTTCACAGTACCAGTCAAAAGTTTGGACACACCTACTCTTTTTTTTTTTTTTTTTTACTATTTTCTACATTGTAGAATAATTGTGAAGACATCAAAACTATGAAATAACACATATGGAATCATGTAGTAACCAAAAAAGTGTTAAACTTATCAAAATATATTTTAGGTTTTAGATTCTTCAAAGTAGCCACCCTTTGCCTTGATGACAGCTTTGCACACTCTTGGCATTCTCTCAACCAGCTTCACCTGGAATGCTTTTCCAACAGTCTTGAAGGAGTTCCCACATATGCTGAGCACTTGTTGGCTGCTTTTCCTTCACTCTGCGGTCCAACTCATCCCAAACCATTTCAATTGGGTTGTGGTCGGGTGATTGTGGAGGCCAGGTCTTCTGATGCAGCACTCCATCACTCTCTTTCTTGGTAAAATAGCACTTACACAGCCTGGAGGTGTGTTTTTGTTCATTGTCCTGTTGAAATACAAATGATAGTCCCACTAAGTGCAAACCAGATGAGATGGCGTATCGCTGCAGAATGCTGTGGTAGCCATGCTGGTTAAGTGTGCCTTGAATTCTAAATAAATCACAGTGTCACCAGCAAAGCACCCCCACACCATCACACCTCCTCCTCCATGCTTCATGGTGGGAACCACACATGCAGAGATCATCCTTTCACCTACTCTGCGTCTCACAAAGACCAAAAATCTCAAATTTGGACTCATCAGACCAAAGGACAGATTTCCACCAGTCTAATGTCCATTGCTCATGTTTCTTGGCCCAAGCAAGTCTCTTCTTCTTATCGGTGTCCTTTAGTAGTGGTTTCTTTGCAGCAATTCGACCATGAAGGCCTGATTCACACAGTCTCCTCTGAACAGTTGATGTTGAGATGTGTCTGTTACTTGAACTCTGTGAAGTATTTATTTGGGCTGCAATTTCTGAGGCTGGTAACTCTAATTAACTTATCCTCTGCAGCAGAGGTAACTCTGGGTCTTCCTTTCCTGTGGCGGTCCTTGGTCTTTTACCAAATAGGGCTATCTTCTGTATGCCACCTCTACCTTGTCACAACACAACTGATTGGCTCAAACGCATTAAAAAGGAAAGAAATTCCACAAATTAACTTTTAACAAGGCACACTTGTTAATTGAAATGCATTCCAGGTGACTACCTCATGAAGCTGGTTGAGAGAATGCCAAGAGTGTGCAATGCTGTCATCAAGGCAAAGGGTGTCTATTTGAAGAATCTCAAATATAACATATATTTTGATTTGTTGAACACTTTTTTGGTTACTACATGATTCCATATGTGTTATTTCATAGTTTTGATGTCTTCACTATTGTTCTACAATGTAGAAAATAGTAAAAATAAAGAAGGACCCTTGAATGAGTAGGTGTGTCCAAACTTTTGACTGCTACTGTATATATATTATTATTTATATATGTTCCTTTATTATTTCCCCCTAACCTTACCACCCCTGCCATAATTGGAGTAAACTAGTGGACAACACTTAGGCTTCTACTTCCAGTTTATACATACTATATACATTTTATGGACACAGTATATTTTACAATTACAATAGTTATCTTTTGTTTGTTTTTAGTCCCATCCTTCAGCTATCTCTGAAGACCATCCAGTTTTGATTTCTATTTGCCATATATTTTTCAACTGTGCTGTTTCACAAAAGTTCTGAACCTATATACATTTTACGGACACAGTATTTTTTACATTAGTTATCTTGTTATTTTTAGTCCCACCCTTCAGCTCCACTCAACCCCTCCCATCTATCTCTGAACACCATCCAGTTTTGATTTCTATTTGCCATATATTTTCCAACTGTGCAGTGATGTTTCACAAAAGTTCTGAACCTTTCTATTCTCATAGTTTCTAGAGATTGTAAATTAAAGATAACATTTTTGCTAAGAGTATTATTATATTATTGATCGATTGACTGACTTTTTAAATCACCCAGCGGTGCTATTTGCAGAGTTAGCTCCAGGTAAATGTTGCAATTCTTCAGCCATTCCTGAACCTGTGACCAAAAACAAGCTACATCTGGACAGTACCAAAACAAATGATCTAATGATTCTGTCTCTCCGCAGCAAAATCTGCAGAGCTGGGATGGTTGTATCCCCCATATATAACATTCTATTGGTTGCAAGAATTTTGTATGATAATTTAAACAACAAATAAAAAAAGTTTAGACTCCGGCGTCGTTTTGTCAGTTCATAAACCCTGTTGCCATGGAATCAGTACATCGGAAATCTCTTCCCAACTATTTTGCAATCTATGTGGCACAGCTGTCAATTGTTTGGTCCTTAAATGAAACTGGTATACTTTTTTATTGATCACAACTTTCTTTAACCAATTTTGGTCTTTAATGCAAGGCCGACAGACAAGTTCCTTACTTTTTCCTCCTTCCACTTGCCTCTTCCATTTTAGCCGTAATGCTGCAATTAGTTGGTTGTAATTTTGGTTGTAATTTAGAGTAGCGCAGACATTTCCATATATTATTGTTAGCTGCATGTGTGACATAACTCCAACAGTAATATTTATGACATAATTAATTTACAGAGATTATACCATTACATTTTGTTATTTTTTTAAATAAATTTGTATATTTGAGTTTAACCATAATATTTGTTGTATTATTTATTCTGTCTTTTCTGGCGGAGTAAACTGAAATTGCATCCAACTTTTTAATGGCTTGATTTAAAAATAGCAATATGAGGTGAGTGAGAGGTTTTAATCTGAATAAAGGGAAAAAGACCATTCTAGAAGTGAGACATTCTTACTAATCTGCTAGAGAACCAGTTCAGATTTACAGTGACCTCTCACTAAAGGCCCCATTCGGAAAGTATTCAGACCCCTTGACTTTTTCCACATTTTGTTACATTACAGCCTTATTCTAAAATTAATTAAAATCATTTTTTCCCTCATCAATCTACACACAATGCCCCATAATTACAAAGCAAAAACAGATTTTTAGGAATGTTTTCAAATGTATTAAAAATAAAAAATGGATACCTTATTTACAAAGGCTGTAACGTAACAACATTTGGAAAAAAGTCAAGGGGTCTGAATACTTTCCGAATGCACTGTAAGTATAACTTTTGTATGACTGAAGCCTTTAGTGAGAGGTCTAATGCTTTAATATTTAATCATTTCTGCCCTCTGAATTCATATTCATTATAAAAAATAGGGCCTTTTAATTTTGTCTGGCTTTGCCATTCCAAATAAAATTATAAAATATGTGCTCACATAATTTATAAAACAAGTCGCTAGGTGTAGGCAAGTCCATAAGCAAATAGGTAATCTGGGATATTAATATTTTCCTTTCCATGGTAGAAAGAGCTTATCTATTTTTGATAACTTTCTATTCAACTTTCTAAGTCCACTTCAACGTCAGACCATTTTATTGGTAAACTACAAGATCATGTAAAAGTTGTATTATTTTTGTGATCCAGTACGTAATATCACTTATCATAATTTTGTCATGGTTCCACCTGGCACCAGAGAACGTCCTAGAGACTATCATGACACTCAGCTGTTTGCTATTACTAATTATTATTCCCTTTTAAGAGAGTTGTGTTTCTGTTACCCCTTGCAGAAGCTTGATTTGTTTGCCGTGTGCGTTTGTCTCCTGAGTAGTTTTCGAGTCCTAGTGTTTGTAGTTTCCCTAGTGTTACTTTGGACATTCCGTTAAACCCAGTAAAGTATTTACGTTTATCCTCCTCTTTCCAGTCTGGTTAGAGCCAGTTTGCCCTGTTCTGTGAAGGGAGTAGTACACAGCGTTGTACGAGATCTTCAGTTTCTTAGCAATTTCTCGCATGGAATAGCCTTCATTTCTCAGAACAAGAATAGACTGACGAGTTTCAGAAGAAAGTTATTTGTTTCTGGCCATTTCGAGCCTGTAATCGAACCCACAATTGCTGATGCTCCAGATACTCAACTAGTCTCAAGAAGGCCAGTTTTATTGCCTCTTTAATCAGCACAACAGTTTTCAGCTGTGCTAACATCATTGCAAAAGGGTTCTCTAATTATCAATTAGCCTTTTAAAGTGATAAACTTGGATTAGCAAACACAACGTGCCATTGGAACACAGGACTGATGGTTGCTGATAATGGGCCTCCGTTCGCCTATGTAGATATTCCATAAAAAATCTGCCCTTTCCAGCTACAATAGCCATTTACAACATTAACAATGTCTACACTGTATTTCTGATCAATTTGATGTTATTTTAATGGACAAAACATTTGCTTTTCTTTTGATAACAAGGACATTTCTAAGTGACCCCAAACTTTTGACCCCAAACTTTTGAACGGTAGTGTTTATGCCAATTATTTGATGGTGTGACCGCATTCTGTCCCCTATCAACGCTTTTTAAAACTTTTGGTGCCAGTGAGAATGACATAAGAAAGTAGTCAAGAGCTTGATTGAGCTTCCTCCATGTATATCTCACTAGATCAATACCTCCATATATCCACTAGGTCAATACCTCCATAAATCCACTAGGTCAATACCTCCATATATCCACTAGGTCAATACCTCCATATATCCACTAGGTCAATACCTCCATAAATCCACTAGGTCAATACCTCCATATATCCACTAGGTCAATACCTCCATATATCCACTAGGTCAATACCTCCATATATCTACTAGTTCCAATATATCCATGATGAGTCTCCGCCATGTATATCTCACTAGGTCAGGATATTTAAGCCTCCATATATCTACTAGTTCCAATATATCCATGATGAGTCTCCACCATGTATATCTCACTAGGTCAGGATATTTAAGCCTCCATATATCTACTAGTTCCAATATATCCATGATGAGTCTCCGCCATGTATATCTCACTAGGTCAGGATATTTAAGCCTCCATATATCTACTAGTTCCAATATATCCATGATGAGTCTCCGCCATGTATATCTCACTAGGTCAGGATATTTAAGCCTCCATATATCCACTAGTTCCAATATATCCATGATATTCGTGATTTCCTTAAGTGCATAAGAGTGATAGCTTGTAGTGTGATTTCCTTTACAGTCCATTGAGGTATTTAAAACCATATTATAACCTCCCATCATAATAATAGAGTCTTGTATTGCTTGTAGACTTGATCAATTATTATATATATTTTCAAAGAAGTGTGGATTATCATTATTTGGACTGTATAGATTAATGAGCCAAATCTGATTATGGTCCAATAATATATTTAAAAGAATCCATCCACCTTGCAGATCTGTTTGAACGATTTGCACATTCGGATCAAAATTGTTAATATCATCACCCCTTTATAGTTTCTTTGCCCATGGGAGAAGTATATTTCACCCCCCCAGTCCTTCTTCCACACAAATTCATCTAAAATGAATACATTTTTGCTGTGAACAATATATATTATATTCCTTCTCTTTTAGCCTGTCAAGGTGTCAGTGTGCAGCGGTAGGATGGAGTCAGGCACAGGACACAGAACTGAGTAAACAACAAACTTTACTCGGGAAAACAACAAAATCTAATTTCCACGCAGGGAAACATAACAGCTCACAACAGTAACAACACCAAACAAAGAACAATCATTCCCAAAACCATGAGGGAGGCAGAGGGTTAAATAGGGGACTAATCATACGTGATGGGAACCAGGTGTGTACAATCAAGACACAACAACATAGAAAAAGAAACGTAGATCGGTGGCAGCTAGAAGACCGATGACGACGACCGCACAAGGAGAGGCACCAACTTCGGCGGAAGTCGTGACATAGCCAGGTAAATACAGACCGTATTTTCTTATTATCTGCTAAGCCAATCATTATGGCTATACTTATTTCACCATTTACCATAATTAGATACAAGTTTCAATTATATTTATCATAATATATGTTTCTAAACTTACCATTAGAAAGTACCATAATGATTGAGTGTCCATATACAGTAGCTACACCATGGTATTTGCACTGCTACTGAGTCCCAGTGACTGCCAGACCACCCAGACCCTAACCCTAACCCCTGTCCACCTGGTGGACCCTAACCCTAACCCTAACCCCTGTCCACCTGGTGGACCCTAACCCTAACCCCTGTCCACCTGGTGGACCCTAACCCTAACCCTAACCCCTGTCCACCTGGTGGACCCTAACCCTAACCCCTGTCCACCTGGTGGACCCTAACCCCTGTCCACCTGGTGGACCCTAACCCTAACCCTAACCCCTGTCCACCTGTATCCCAGGGCCAATCCTGTCACCACTTCCTCCTTCCAGACCACCCCTGTCCACCTGTATCCCAGGGCCAATCCTGTCACCACTTCCACCTTCCAGACCACCCCTGTCCACCTGTATCCCAGGGCCTTTGAGAGATTAGGACCAATCCTGTCACGACTTCCTCCGAAGCTGCCTCCCCTCCTTGTTCGGTCAGGCTTAGGCGTTCGTCGTCACCGGCCTTCTAGCCACTGCCGCTCCTCATCTCATCTCATCATTCCATTTGTTTTGTCTTGTTTATTACACACACCTGGTTCACATCCCCTCATTAGTACCTGTATAAGTGTTCCCTCTGCCCCCTTGTCTTTGTGTGTGATTGTTTATTGTGGAGGTTAGTTTAGTTCGGTGGAGCTCCATGTATTTAGTATCGCCGGGTTATATATGTATTTTGTTTCACCCGGGTGCCTTGTTGTTTACCAGTGCGCCTGATTACACACTGGAGTGTTTGACGCATTGCTGCGTACCACTGTGCCTTTGGAATAAACCCTTTTATTCTGTGATTTACCCTCCTTTGCCTGACTCCTTTCAAATCACTTGCCACAGAATCACACACCCGCCATGGAGTCAGTAGGAGAAGAGCACATGCCTGGAGTCGTGGCACGGATCCGGGAGCATTCTACGATGTTAGCCAGCTTGGGAGAAGCGATGGATCGGGTTCTCCAGGTCGTCCAACGCCTGGAGAGGAGAGGACCCGACCTGTGGGGACCAGCTGAGCAACAGCACCCAGAGGGATTGAGCTGAGCGACAGGATCCAGCCACCCACACCACAGCACCCAGAGGGATTCATCTCTCCCGACCGAAGGATTATGACGGGACAGCTGCCCGCTGCCAGGGATTCCTCCTGCAGCCGGAGATCTACTTCTCGTCCATAAGCCCGGCTCCATCGGAGCGGGAGAAGGTGTCCACCCTCGTCTCCTGCCTCTCGGGGAAAGCCCTGGACTGGGCCAACGCGGTCTGGAGTGAAGGAGGAGGCGCATTGGACAATTTAGAGGAGTTCGCTCGCCTCTTCCGGGCAGTTTTCGATCACCCAAAGGAGGAGAGGCGGGCGAGCGGCTGGTCCAACTGAGGCAAGGGACGAGGGCCGTGCAGGACTTTGCCCTGGAGTTTCGTACTCTAGCGGCTGGGTCCGGGTGGAACGAGCGGGCCCTCATCGACCGTTTCCGGTGCTGCCTGCGAGAGGACATCCGAAGGGAGCTAGCCTGCCGGGATACCATGTTGACTTTCGACCAGCTGGTGGACATGGCCATCCGGTTGGACAACCTGTTAGCTGCAAGAGGACGTCCTGGAGGGCCCCCCCCCCGGGAGAACGGAGGACGACAGCTCCAGTGTCACTCTTGTGGCAAGAGAGGACATTTGGTCGCTAGCTGCTGTCAGGGTTCTTCCGGGTCTGGAGGCGGCAGGCAGGGCACCATAAACGTCACCTTCCCTGATTACACTGTAGTTTCTCAGTGCAAGGCGCTGGGCGATTCAGGTGCAGCTGGAAACTTTATGGACAGGTCGTTAGCGCATAGTCTAGGTATTCCATTGGTCCCTCTATCCATTCCACTGCCCATCAAAGCACTTGACAGTCGAGCATTAGGGTCAGGGTTGATAGGGAAGTTACAGCACCAGTCACCATGGTTACGCACGAGACCCATAGAGAGCAAGTCACCTTTTTTATTATTTTGTCCCCTGAGTTCCCTGTTGTGTTGGGTCTTCCCTGGTTAGCACTACACAACCCCACCTTTTCAAATCAAATCAAATCAAATCAAATTGTATTCGTCACATACACGTGTTAAGCAGATGTTATAGCGGGTGTAGCGAAATGCTTGTGCTTCTAGCTCTGACAGTGCAGTAATATCTAACAAGTAATATCTAACAATTTCACAACATATACCCAATACACACAAAACTAGTAAGGAATGGAATTTAAGAAAATATACATATATGGACAAGCAATGACAGAGCGGCATGGACTAAGATACAGTAGAATATTATAGAATAGAATGCAGTATATACATATGAGATGAGTAGTGCAAGATATGTAAACATTATTAAAGTGACTAGTGTTCCATTTCTTAAAGTGGCCAGTGATTTCAATAGGCAGCAGCAGCCTCTAATGTGCTAGTGATAGCTATTTAACAGTCTGTTGGCCTTGAGATAGAAGCTGTTTTTCATTCTCTCGGTCCCAGCTTCAGTGGCGGCTCCTGAAAAAATTCTCAGGAGGGGCAATTTTTCTGATGATTTAGGTGACCTACACACATTTTAAAAAAGATATGTCCAGCAACAACATGAAGACAGGGGCAGCATATAAGTCAATACCAGAAGCATTTATTGACTGATCTGGGGAGATGGATTCCAGTTTCTGTGACAGATTATAAATAATCTCTGATGCCTTTGTTATATTAGCTTTTGGTTGAATGTACTGTCGTAGTAAATATATAATGTTATAGCTTGGTCTGACTAAAATCTTGTGCATGACCCATTTTGTGTTGGGCGTTTGTTTTCAATCAATGCTGTTCCTATCCTATAACAATGGACAAAAGAGTCCTATCTTGTCAGCCTTGTCAGCAGGTGGCCAAGGACAACACCCACACCATAGGTCTCTCAGTTCTTCCAACTCACGAGTTCTTGCTCTGAGGACACACACACACACACACACACATCATCACTGATAACACACACACACACACACATCATCACTGTTAAACACACACACACACACACACACAAAAATCCCCTCTCTTTAGGCTGAACATTTGAAGACAGAGAACCCGACTCAGAGCCAATGCAACAGTGGAGGGGACCTCGCCCAACTCATCAGGACCAATCAGAAGATCAGAACTACTAGATTCAACCTACATCATTTATTGTATAAAATGTCTGCACACAATGTTTTCGGGGCTCTCTTCTCCCTAAGAGTTTGACGAACGAGTCCGTGCACGCGATTCCAGATATCTTTACCTCTGAATAAACTGCCTTTATTATACCATATCCACCCTGTCCAAAGTCTCTACTTGGTCTCAGTTCTCCAGTAAACTTGTGATTATCAACAGTACACAACGGTAACAAACAATTGGGGGAACTCACGGGGCAGATAGTAAGGTTCAATGACTCAGAAAGCAGTTCAATGTCGGGGTACAGAGTCGCTCTCTTACCAGGATCGCGGTCCGCTCTGACCAGGGTGAAGCCGGCCGGCTCCACCTCTCTGTCCGGGACTCTGTCATCCAGCCAAGTCTCCCAGCTGTATTGGGATTCCGCTGCCAGCAGCGTTTTCATTATTTAGTCCGTTCGTAGCGGGTATGTACACGATCAACAAGATCAGTCCAAAACCAACCACTGGAAATCCATGGTTGGCAGAATGTTTGTAAATTAAGTCTACAAATTAAAAACATAAAATAACGCCACACTGCAGGTCGCAACAGAGACGCTGCTAGCCGCCATTGTCTTAGTTACGTTCAACGTTACGTCACGTATGACGAAAGCGCGTAAGTGCAAGCCCACAGACACCCATAGAGAATGTATTGAAAGCTTTGAAATGTGAAAAAAATAGATTTTACATGACAGGCTATGAGAGACTTCTGGGCGATTTTCAACCTGACTGAAATCGCCCAAAAAACGGGCGGGGCCATTTGAAGCACGACTTTAGCCTGATTTGACATTTAGTGGCTGGCAGATCAGACGTGAACACTGATAACTGCTGTTGCCGTGATATAATTGATTAGAAAAAAAATCCCTTCCTTTTCCCATTTGGCAGTGCGTCGCCCATATCGCCCTATTGAACAAGCCGTCCCTGCCCAGCTTTGAAGCATCTGTACTGACCTCGCCTTCTGGATGATAGTGGGGTGAACAGGCAGTGACTCGGGTGGTTGATGTCCTAGATGATCCTTTTGGCCTTCCTGTGATATCAGGTGCTGTATGTGTCTTGGAGGGCGGGTAGTTTGCCCCCGATAATGCGTTCGGCAGACCGCACCACCCTCTGGAGAGACCTGCGGTTGCGGGCGGTGCAGTTGCCGTACCAGGTGGTGATACAGCCCGACAGGATGCTCTCAATTGTGCATCTGTAAAAGTTTGTGAGGGTTTTAGGTGCCAAGCCGAATTTCTTCAGCCTCCTGAGGTTGAAGAGAATCTGTTGCGCCTTCTTCACCACACTGTCTGCGTGGGTGGACCATTTCAGTTTGTCGGTGATGTGTACACCAAGGAACTTGAAGCTTTCCACCTTTTCCACTGCGGTCCCATCGATGTGGATAGGGGGATGCACCCTCTGCTGTTTCCTGAAGTCCACGATCATCTCCTTTGTTTTGTTGACGTTGAGTGAGAGGTTATTTTCCTGGCACCACACTCCCAGAGCCCTCACCTCCTCCCTGTAGGCGGTCTCGTCATTGTTGGTAATCAAGCCTACTACTGTTGTGTCGTCTGCAAACTTGATGATTGAGTTGGAGGCGTGCTTGGCCATGCAGTCATGGGTGAACAGGGAGTACAGGAGGGGGCTGAGCACGCACCCTTGTGGGGCCCCAGTGTTGAGGATCAGCGAAGTGGAGATGTTGTTTCCTACCTTCACCACCTGGGAGCGGCCCGTCAGGAAGTCCAGGACCCAGTTGCACAGGGCGGGGTTCAGACCCAGGGCCTCAAGCTTGATGATGAGCTTGGAGGGTACTATGGTGTTGAATGCTGAGCTATAGTCAATGAACAGCATTCTTACATAGGTATTCCTCTTGTCCAGATGGGATAGGGCAGTGTGCAGTGTGATAGTGATTGCATCGTCTATGGATCTATTGGGGCAGTAAGCAAATTGAAGTGGGTCTAGGGTGACAGGTAAGGTAGAGGTGATATGATCCTTGACTAGTCTCTCAAAGCACTTCATGATGACAGAGGTGAGTGCTACATGGCGATAGTCATTTAGTTCAGTTACCTTTGCTTTCTTGGGTACAGGAACAATGGTGGCCATCTTGAAGCATGTGGGGACAGCAGACTGGGAAAGGGAGAGATTGAATATGTCCATAAACACACCAGCCAGCTGGTCTGCGCATGCTCTGAGGACGCGGCTAGGGATGCCGTCTGGGCCGGCAGCCTTGCGGGGGTTAACATGCTTACACGTCTTAATCACGTCGGCCACGGAGGAGGAGAGGCCACAGTCCTTGGTAGTGGGCCTCGTCAGTGGCACTGTGTTATCCTCAAAGCGGGCGAAGAAGGTGTTTAGCTTTTCTGGAAGCGAGACGTCGGTGTCGGCGACGTGGCTGGTTTTCCTTTTGTAGTCCGTGATTGTCTGTAGACCCTGCCACATACGTCTCGTGTCTGAGCCGTTGAATTGCGACTCCACTTTGTCTCTATACTGATGTTTTGCCAGTTTAATTGCCTTGCGGAGTGAGTAGCTACACTGTTTGTATTCTGCCATATTTCCAGTCACCTTGCCATGGTTGAATGCGGTTGTTCGTTCTTTCAGATTGGCGCGAATGCTGCCATCTATCCACGGTTTCTGGTTAGGGTAGGTTTTAATAGTCACAGTGGGCACAACATCACCTATACACTTCCTGATAAACTCAGTCACCGTTTCACTGTATTCATCTAAAATATTTTCGGAAGCTACCCGGAACATATCCCAGTCCGCGTGATCAAAACAATCTTGAAGCGTGGATTCCGATTGGTCAGACCAGCGTTGAATAGTCCTTAGCACAGGTATTTCCTGTTTGAGTTTCTGCCTATAGGAAGGGAGGAGCAAAATGGAGTCGTGGTCAGATTTGCCGAAAGGAGGGCGGGGGAGGGCCTTTAACCATCCCAGAAGTTCGAATAGCAATGGTCGAGGATTTTGGCAGCGTGAGTACAACAGTCGATATGTTGATAGAACTTCGGCAGCCTAGTCCTCAATTTTGCTTTGTTAAAATCCCCGGCTACAATAAATGCAGCCTCAGGATATGTGGTTTCCAGTTTGCATAAAGTCCAGTGAGGTTATTTGAGGGCCGTCGTGGTATCGGCTTGAGGGGGGATATACACGGCCGTGACTATAACCGAAGAAAATTCTCTTGGGAGGTAATATGGTCGGCATTTGATTGTGCGATATTCTAGGTCGGGTGAACAAAAGGACTCGAGTTCCTGTATGTTACTACAATTACACCATGAGTCGTTAATCATGAAACACACACCTCCGCCCTTCTGCTTCCCGGAGAGATATTTATTCCTGTCTGCGCGATGAACTGAGAACCCCTCTGGCTGGACCGATTTCGACAGAATATCCCAAGAGAGCCATGTTTCCGTGAAACAAAATATGTTACAGGCCTTGATGTCTCTCTGGAAAGAAATCCTTGCCCGGAGTTCATCGATCTTGTTAACCGCAGAGCGTTCTCACGGGGTGGTCGCGAGAGTGTCAGGGGAGGTGTCTAGCTGTTTCCGTTGGTGCAACCACGGTGGAAAGTCCAGACATTACCTCCACCGTGCGCATTCCCCCCAAATACCTCAATTTGGCGAACGCGTTTTCCAAAACGCAGGCGACCAAATTACCACCTCATCGGGTGGGGGATTGCGCGATAACCCTCCGGGTAGATGCTGTGCCTCCCAGGAGTCATACTCGTATACCCCTGTCGCAGGCTGAAATGGAGGCTATGGAGATACACGTCTCCGAGTCCTGCGCCAGGGGTTCATACGTCCCTCCACTTCGCCCGCCTCCTCAAGTTTCTTTTTTTGTGAAGAAGAAAGACGGAGCCCTTGCATTGATTACCGAGCACTGAACAGGGAGACGATAATACAATACGTTTTAGTTATCCTCTCTCTTCTCCATTCCATCTGTAATTGAGTCAATGCATGGGGCACGCTTCTTCACAAAATGAGATCTCCGGAGTGCGTACAACCTGGTACGTGTCCGAGAGGGGGATGAGTAGAAAAGAGCATTCAGCACAACCATGGGGCATTATGAATACCTGGTGATGCCCTATGGTTTGATGAATGCTCCATCCATCTTCCAGTCCTTTGTGAACGAGGTGTTTCGGGACATGCTTGGTCGCGGTGTAGTGGTCTACATCGATGACTTCCTGGTGTATTCTGCTACGCGCGCCGAGCATGTGTCCCTGGTTCGCAAAGTGCTGGTCCGACTGTTGGAACATGACCTTTATGCCAAGGCAGAAAAGTGTCTGTTTTTCCAACAGTCCGTCTCCTTCCTCGGACACCGCATTACCACCTCAGGTGTGGAGATGGAGGGAGACCGCATTTCAGCCATGCGTAATTGGCCGACTCCAACCACGGTAAAGGAGAGGCAGTGCTTTATTGGCTATCGGAGGTTTATCTGGGGCTTTGGCCGCAGCTCCCATCACCTCTCTGCTGAAGGGTAGGCCGTCCCGGCTCCGCTGGTCTGCTGAGGCTGACAGGGCCTTCAGTTACATTTTACATTTTTACAGTTTTACCTGAGGGGTCTGTTCACCTCAGCCCCGGTACTGGCCCATCCCGATCCATCACTACCGTTCGTAGTGGAGGTGGATTCATCCGGGGTAGGGATAGGCGCTGTCCTATCTCAACAGTCGGGCACGCCACCCAAGCTCCGCCCCTGTGCCTTCTTCTCCAAGAAGCTCAGCCCGGCGGAGCAAAACTATGACGTTGGTGATCGGGAGCTGTTGGCTGTTGTCCGAGCCCTGACCGTGTGGAGGCACTGCCTCGAGGGGACGAAACACCCTTTCCTCATCTGGACGGACCACCGTAACCTGGAGTATATCCGGGCAGCGAGTAGGCTGAACCCTCGCCAGGCCAGGTGGGCCCTATTCTTCACCCGGTTTGATTTTACACTGTCTTACATCCCGGGTATGAAGAACGTGAAGGCAGACGCACTGTCACGGCTGTATGACACAGAGGAGAGGCACAGAGACAACACCCCCATACTCCCGGCCTCCTGCATTGTGGTGCCGGTAGTGTGGGCGATGGACGCAGATATTGAGCGGGCGTTACACACAGAGCCATCTCCACCTCAGTGTCCAGCTGGGCTGCAGTACATGCCGTCTCTTGTCCGTGACCGTCTGATCTATTGTGCACACACGTCCCTCTCCTCTGGTCACCCAGGTATTGGCCGTACAGTGCGCTGCCTGACCGGATGGTACTGGTGGCCTACCTTGACTAAGGACGTGAGGTTGTATGTCTCCTCCTGCTCGGTGTGCGCCCAGAGTAAGGCACCTAGGCACCTCTCAGCAGGTAAGTTACAACCCTTACCAGTTCCACAACAGCCATGGTCCCACTTGTGTATTGACTTTCTTACTGATCTTCCCCTCTCTCAGGGTAACACCACCATCCTGGTCGTTGTGGACTGCTTTTCAAAAAGGTCCCCAGTTTACATCCAGTGTCTGGAAAGTGTTCATGGAACGTCTGGGGGTCTCGGTCAGCCTGACCTCTGGGTTTCACCCCGAGTCTAATGGGCAGGTGGAACGGGTGAATCAGGATGTGGGTAGGTTCCTGCGGTCTTACTGCCAGGACCAGCCTGGGAAGTGGTCAGTGTTCTTACCATGGGCCGAATATGCCCAGAACTCTCTCCGCCACTCCTCCACTAACCTAACGCCATTTCAATGTGTTTTAGGTTATCAGCCGGTTCTGGCACCGTGGCATCAGAGCCAGACCGAAGCTCCTGCGGTGGATGACCAGTTTTGGCGCGTGGAGGAGATGTGGAACGCTGCTTACGGCCATCTCCAGTGCACCGTGCGTCGCCAGAAGGCCAACGCTGACCGCCACCGCAGTGAGGCCCTGGTATTTGTACTGGGTGATCGGATCTGGCTCTCGACCCGGAATCTACTCCTTCGCCTGCCCTGCCGGAAGCTGAGCCCACGTTTGTGGGGCCGTTCAAAGTCCTGAGGAGAATAAACGAGGTTATCTATAGGTTATTACTCCTGCCAGATTATCGTATTAACCCCTCATTCCATGTGTCTCTCCTCAGGCCGGTGGTGGCTGGTCCACTCAAGGAGTTTGAGGTGCGGGAGGTCCCTCCGTCCCCTCTGGACATCGAGGGGGCCCCGGCGTACTCCATCCATTCCATCCTGGATTCGTGGGGGGCCTTCAGTACGTGGAGAGGGAAGGGTACGGTCCGGAGGAGCGGTGCTGTGTCCCGGTGAGGGATATCCTCGATCCCTCCCTGTTGCGGGATTTCCACCGCCACACATCCTTTAAAAAGAGCACACAGTGCCACCCACAGAACAGAAGCAGATTAACAACCAAAAGCATTTCTAACGCGCTCACCTCGATTGTATTGTATACAGTCATTTAAAAAATATACAGTATTCTACAGTATACAAAAATCTTCCATATCTTTAATTTATTTCCACAATTAATGAATAAATTGTGTAATAATATTGGCAGTTCATACGAAAGATTGTTACCTATAACCAGGATTGGCATTTCCCCAAGCATCTCTGTGCAGTCAGACCTTTTGATTATTTTGTGCCACCAGGGCCACAATAATTTGCCCCCTCTCTGATTGTCTGAGTGTGACCACCCTCCCCATGGGTTACTGCAGCTAGTGTTGCCAGAACTGACACTTCCTGGGTGGGGGCACCCCACCAGAATCCCCACCGGCTAGGTACAAGGTCATCAAGGTTCTCATTAGCAGCTTTGAGAGTTTCCTTGTATGTTATGCTCTCCCACCAGGGGGCTCTGGCTTTGTAGGACCAACCCTGCCAGGCAGGCTCAGACTCTTGAGGGGGCGGTGCTGCGTTTAAAAATACTCACTTGTTTTAATGTATAGGATTGTGTCAGGCTACTGTCACTGAGACCAATGACCAGGGGTCAGAGGTCAGGGCTGTTGTAGCTCTATTCTGGGGTCAGTTACAATGCATGTGGAAACTAGGTACTGGCTTGATAATGAAACTAGCTACCGGCTTATTAATGGAAATCAATTTTAATCGTGCAAGCAGGGATAGAGTGACCCAAAACACTGTCTGGGCTGGGCTCTTCACCCAGTTACTGAGCCTGTCCTACATGCAGCTCACTGGGGCCATGTGTCATCAGGCTGCGTCCCAAATGGCACCCTATTCCCTATATAGTGCACTACTTTAGACCAGAGAATGGCACCCTATTCCCTATATAGTGCACTACTTTAGACCAGAGAATGGCACCCTATTCCCTATGTAGTGCACTACTTTAGACCAGAGAATGGCACCCTATTCCCTATGTAGTGCACTACTTTAGACCAGAGAATGGCACCCTATTCCCTATATAGTGCACTACTTTAGACCAGAGAATGGCACCCTATTCCCTATATAGTGCACTACTTTAGACCAGAGAATGGCACCCTATTCCCTATGTAGTGCACTACTTTAGACCAGAGAATGGCACCCTATTCCCTATATAGTGCACTACTTTAGACCAGAGAATGGCACCCTATTCCCTATATAGTGCACTACTTTAGACCAGAGAATGGCACCCTATTCCCTATGTAGTGCACTACTTTAGACCAGAGAATGGCACCCTATTCCCTATATAGTGCACTACTTTAGACCAGAGAATGGCACCCTATTCCCTATATAGTGCACTACTTTAGACCAGAGAATGGCACCCTATTCCCTATATAGTGCACTACTTTAGACCAGAGAATGGCACCCTATTCCCTATATAGTGCACTACTTTAGACCAGAGAATGGCACCCTATTCCCTATATAGTGCACTACTTTAGACCAGAGAATGGCACCCTATTCCCTATATAGTACACTACTTTAGACCAGAGAATGGCACCCTATTCCCTATATAATGCACTACTTTAGACCAGAGAATGGCACCCTATTCCCTATATAGTACACTACTTTAGACCAGAGAATGGCACCCTATTCCCTATATAGTGCACTACTTTAGACCAGAGAATGGCACCCTATTCCCTATATAGTACACTACTTTAGACCAGAGAATGGCACCCTATTCCCTATTTAGTACACTACTTTTTAAGCCCCGTAGGGCTCTGGTCAAAAGTAGTGCACTATGTCCAGTGCCTTCAGAAAGTATTCATACCCCTTGACTATACACAATACACCATAATGACAAAGTAAAAACTAGTTTATTTGTTATTTTTGCAAATCTATTGAAAATTAATTACAGAAATATCTCATTTACATAAGTATTCACACCCCTGAGTCAATACTTTGTAAAAGCACCTTTTGCAACGATTACAGCTGTGAGTCTTTCTGGGTAAGTCTCTAAGAGCTTTCCAAAATTGGATTAAACAACATTTGCCCATTTATTATTTTCAAAATTCTTCAAGCTCTGCCAAATTGTTTGTTGATCATTGCTAGACAACCATTTTCAGGTCTTTCCATAGATTTTCAAGTAGATTTAAGTGAGAACTGTGACTCGGACACTCAGGAACTCACTGTCTTCTTGGTAAGCAACTCCAGTGTAGATTTGGCCTTGTGTTTTAGGATATTGTCCTGCTGAAAGGTACATTTATCTCCCAGTGTCTGGTGGAAAGCAGTCTGAACCAGGTTTTCCGGAAGGATTTTGCCTGTTCTTAGCTCCATTCCGCTTCCTTTTTATTATGAAAAACTCCCAAGTCCTTAACGATTACAAGCATACCCATAACATGATGCAGCCACCACTATGCTTGAAAATATGGAGACTGGTACTCAGTAATGTGTTGTATTGGATTTGCCCCAGACATAACACTTTGTATTCAGGACCACATTTTCTGCAGTATTACTTTAGTGCCTTGTTGCAAACAGGATGCCTGTTTTGGAATATTTTTATTTTGTACAGGCTTCCGTCTTTTCTCTCTGTCATTTAGGTTAGTATTGTGGAGTAACTACAATGTTGGTGATCCCATCCTCAGTTTTCTCCTATGACAGCCATTAAACTCTGTAACTGTTTTAAAGTCACCATTGGCCTCATGGTGAAATCCCTGAGCGGTTTCCTTCCTCTCCGGCCTCTGGGGAGTCCTGGGGTTGCGGACGGTGCAGTTGCTGTACCAGACGATGATACAGGATGCTCTCAATGGTCCATCTGTAAGCCTCCCTGTCTGTTTCAGTGTGTAACACTCTCTCCCTGTCTGTTTCAGTGTGTAACACTCTCTCCCTGTCTGTTTCAGTGTGTAACTCTCTCTCCCTGTCTGTTTCAGTATCTAACACTCTCTCTCCCTGTCTGTTTCAGTATGTAACTCTCTCTCCCTGTCTGTTTCAGTATCTAACACTCTCTCTCCCTGTCTGTTTCAGTATCTAACACTCTCTCTCCCTGTCTGTTTCAGTATGTAACTCTCTCTCCCTGTCTGTTTCAGTATCTAACACTCTCTCTCCCTGTCTGTTTCAGTATGTAACTCTCTCTCCCTGTCTGTTTCAGTATGTAACTCTCTCTCCCTGTCTGTTTCAGTATCTAACACTCTCTCCCTGTCTGTTTCAGTGTGTAACTCTCTCTCCCTGTCTGTTTCAGTGTGTAACTCTCTCTCCCTGTCTGTTTCAGTGTGTAACTCTCTCTCCCTGTCTGTTTCAGTGTGTAACTCTCTCTCCCTGTCTGTTTCAGTGTGTAACTCTCTCTCCTTGTCTGTTTCAGTATGTAACTCTCTCTCCCTGTCTGTTTCAGTATCTAACACTCTCTCTCCCTGTCTGTTTCAGTGTGTAACTCTCTCTCCCTGTCTGTTTCAGTATCTAACACTCTCTCTCCCTGTCTGTTTCAGTGTGTAACTCTCTCTCCCTGTCTGTTTCAGTATGTAACTCTCTCTCCCTGTCTGTTTCAGTATGTAACTCTCTCTCCCTGTCTGTTTCAGTGTGTAACTCTCTCTCCCTGTCTGTTTCAGTATGTAACTCTCTCTCCCTGTCTGTTTCAGTGTGTAACTCTCTCTCCCTGTCTGTTTCAGTGTGTAACTCTCTCTCCCTGTCTGTTTCAGTGTGTAACTCTCTCTCCCTGTCTGTTTCAGTGTGTAACTCTCTCTCCCTGTCTGTTTCAGTATGTAACTCTCTCTCCCTGTCTGTTTCAGTATCTAACACTCTCTCTCCCTGTCTGTTTCAGTATGTAACTCTCTCTCCCTGTCTGTTTCAGTGTGTAACTCTCTCTCCCTGTCTGTTTCAGTGTGTAACTCTCTCTCCCTGTCTGTTTCAGTATGTAACTCTCTCTCCCTGTCTGTTTCAGTATCTAACACTCTCTCTCCCTGTCTGTTTCAGTATGTAACTCTCTCTCCCTGTCTGTTTCAGTATCTAACACTCTCTCTCCCTGTCTGTTTCAGTATGTAACTCTCTCTCCCTGTCTGTTTCAGTATCTAACACTCTCTCTCCCTGTCTGTTTCAGTATGTAACTCTCTCTCCCTGTCTGTTTCAGTATGTAACTCTCTCTCCCTGTCTGTTTCAGTATCTAACACTCTCTCCCTGTCTGTTTCAGTGTGTAACTCTCGCTCCCTGTCTGTTTCAGTGTGTAACTCTCTCTCCCTGTCTGTTTCAGTGTGTAACTCTCTCTCCCTGTCTGTTTCAGTGTGTAACTCTCTCTCCCTGTCTGTTTCAGTGTGTAACTCTCTCTCCCTGTCTGTTTCAGTGTGTAACTCTCTCTCCCTGTCTGTTTCAGTATGTAACTCTCTCTCCCTGTCTGTTTCAGTATGTAACTCTCTCTCCCTGTCTGTTTCAGTATCTAACACTCTCTCTCCCTGTCTGTTTCAGTGTGTAACTCTCTCTCCCTGTCTGTTTCAGTATCTAACACTCTCTCTCCCTGTCTGTTTCAGTATGTAACTCTCTCTCCCTGTCTGTTTCAGTATGTAACTCTCTCTCCCTGTCTGTTTCAGTATCTAACACTCTCTCTCCCTGTCTGTTTCAGTGTGTAACTCTCTCTCCCTGTCTGTTTCAGTATCTAACACTCTCTCTCCCTGTCTGTTTCAGTATCTAACACTCTCTCTCCCTGTCTGTTTCAGTATGTAACACTCTCTCCCTGTCTGTTTCAGTATGTAACTCTCTCTCCCTGTCTGTTTCAGTATGTAACTCTCTCTCCCTGTCTGTTTCAGTGTGTAACTCTCTCTCCCTGTCTGTTTCAGTGTGTAACACTCTCTCCCTGTCTGTTTCAGTGTGTAACTCTCTCTCCCTGTCTGTTTCAGTATGTAACTCTCTCTCCCTGTCTGTTTCAGTATGTAACTCTCTCTCCCTGTCTGTTTCAGTATCTAACACTCTCTCTCCCTGTCTGTTTCAGTGTGTAACTCTCTCTCCCTGTCTGTTTCAGTATGTAACTCTCTCTCCCTGTCTGTTTCAGTGTGTAACTCTCTCTCCCTGTCTGTTTCAGTGTGTAACTCTCTCTCCCTGTCTGTTTCAGTATGTAACTCTCTCTCCCTGTCTGTTTCAGTGTGTAACTCTCTCTCCCTGTCTGTTTCAGTATGCAACTCTCTCTCCCTGTCTGTTTCAGTATCTAACACTCTCTCTCCCTGTCTGTTTCAGTGTGTAACTCTCTCTCCCTGTCTGTTTCAGTGTGTAACTCTCTCTCCCTGTCTGTTTCAGTGTGTAACTCTCTCTCCCTGTCTGTTTCAGTGTGTAACTCTCTCTCCCTGTCTGTTTCAGTGTGTAACTCTCTCTCCCTGTCTGTTTCAGTGTGTAACTCTCACTCCCTGTCTGTTTCAGTATGTAACTCTCTCTCCCTGTCTGTTTCAGTGTGTAACTCTCTCTCCCTGTCTGTTTCAGTATGTAACTCTCTCTCCCTGTCTGTTTCAGTATGTAACTCTCTCTCCCTGTCTGTTTCAGTATCTAACACTCTCTCTCCCTGTCTGTTTCAGTGTGTAACTCTCTCTCCCTGTCTGTTTCAGTGTGTAACTCTCTCTCCCTATCTGTTTCAGTATGTAACTCTCTCTCCCTGTCTGTTTCAGTATGTAACTCTCTCTCTCCCTGTCTGTTTCAGTATCTAACACTCTCTCTCCCTGTCTGTTTCAGTGTGTAACTCTCTCTCCCTGTCTGTTTCAGTGTGTAACTCTCTCTCCCTGTCTGTTTCAGTATGTAACTCTCTCTCCCTGTCTGTTTCAGTGTGTAACTCTCTCTCCCTGTCTGTTTCAGTGTGTAACACTCTCTCCCTGTCTGTTTCAGTGTGTAACTCTCTCTCCCTGTCTGTTTCAGTGTGTAACACTCTCTCCCTGTCTGTTTCAGTATCTAACACTCTCTCTCCCTGTCTGTTTCAGTATCTAACACTCTCTCTCCCTGTCTGTTTCAGTATGTAACTCTCTCTCCCTGTCTGTTTCAGTATGTAACTCTCTCTCCCTGTCTGTTTCAGTATCTAACACTCTCTCTCCCTGTCTGTTTCAGTATCTAACACTCTCTCTCCCTGTCTGTTTCAGTGTGTAACACTCTCTCCCTGTCTGTTTCAGTGTGTAACTCTCTCTCCCTGTCTGTTTCAGTATGTAACTCTCTCTCCCTGTCTGTTTCAGTGTGTAACTCTCTCTCCCTGTCTGTTTCAGTATGTAACTCTCTCTCCCTGTCTGTTTCAGTATCTAACACTCTCTCTCCCTGTCTGTTTCAGTGTGTAACTCTCTCTCCCTGTCTGTTTCAGTGTGTAACTCTCTCTCCCTGTCTGTTTCAGTATCTAACACTCTCTCTCCCTGTCTGTTTCAGTGTGTAACTCTCTCTCCCTGTCTGTTTTAGTGTGTAACACTCTCTCCCTGTCTGTTTCAGTGTGTAACTCTCTCTCCCTGTCTGTTTCAGTATGTAACTCTCTCTCCCTGTCTGTTTCAGTATGTAACTCTCTCTCCCTGTCTGTTTCAGTATCTAACACTCTCTCTCCCTGTCTGTTTCAGTGTGTAACTCTCTCTCCCTGTCTGTTTCAGTATGTAACTCTCTCTCCCTGTCTGTTTCAGTGTGTAACTCTCTCTCCCTGTCTGTTTCAGTGTGTAACTCTCTCTCCCTGTCTGTTTCAGTATGTAACTCTCTCTCCCTGTCTGTTTCAGTGTGTAACTCTCTCTCCCTGTCTGTTTCAGTATGCAACTCTCTTTCCCTGTCTGTTTCAGTATCTAACACTCTCTCTCCCTGTCTGTTTCAGTGTGTAACTCTCTCTCCCTGTCTGTTTCAGTATCTAACACTCTCTCTCCCTGTCTGTTTCAGTATGTAACTCTCTCTCCCTGTCTGTTTCAGTATGTAACTCTCTCTCCCTGTCTGTTTCAGTATCTAACACTCTCTCTCCCTGTCTGTTTCAGTATCTAACACTCTCTCTCCCTGTCTGTTTCAGTGTGTAACACTCTCTCCCTGTCTGTTTCAGTGTGTAACTCTCTCTCCCTGTCTGTTTCAGTATGTAACTCTCTCTCCCTGTCTGTTTCAGTGTGTAACTCTCTCTCCCTGTCTGTTTCAGTATGTAACTCTCTCTCCCTGTCTGTTTCAGTATCTAACACTCTCTCTCCCTGTCTGTTTCAGTGTGTAACTCTCTCTCCCTGTCTGTTTCAGTGTGTAACTCTCTCTCCCTGTCTGTTTCAGTATCTAACACTCTCTCTCCCTGTCTGTTTCAGTGTGTAACTCTCTCTCCCTGTCTGTTTTAGTGTGTAACACTCTCTCCCTGTCTGTTTCAGTGTGTAACTCTCTCTCCCTGTCTGTTTCAGTATGTAACTCTCTCTCCCTGTCTGTTTCAGTATGTAACTCTCTCTCCCTGTCTGTTTCAGTATCTAACACTCTCTCTCCCTGTCTGTTTCAGTGTGTAACTCTCTCTCCCTGTCTGTTTCAGTATGTAACTCTCTCTCCCTGTCTGTTTCAGTGTGTAACTCTCTCTCCCTGTCTGTTTCAGTGTGTAACTCTCTCTCCCTGTCTGTTTCAGTATGTAACTCTCTCTCCCTGTCTGTTTCAGTGTGTAACTCTCTCTCCCTGTCTGTTTCAGTATGCAACTCTCTTTCCCTGTCTGTTTCAGTATCTAACACTCTCTCTCCCTGTCTGTTTCAGTGTGTAACTCTCTCTCCCTGTCTGTTTCAGTGTGTAACTCTCTCTCCCTGTCTGTTTCAGTGTGTAACTCTCTCTCCCTGTCTGTTTCAGTGTGTAACTCTCTCTCCCTGTCTGTTTCAGTGTGTAACTCTCTCTCCCTGTCTGTTTCAGTGTGTAACTCTCTCTCCCTGTCTGTTTCAGTATGTAACTCTCTCTCCCTGTCTGTTTCAGTGTGTAACTCTCTCTCCCTGTCTGTTTCAGTATGTAACTCTCTCTCCCTGTCTGTTTCAGTGTGTAACACTCTCTCCCTGTCTGTTTCAGTGTGTAACTCTCTCTCCCTGTCTGTTTCAGTATGTAACTCTCTCTCCCTGTCTGTTTCAGTATGTAACTCTCTCTCCCTGTCTGTTTCAGTATCTAACACTCTCTCTCCCTGTCTGTTTCAGTGTGTAACTCTCTCTCCCTGTCTGTTTCAGTATGTAACTCTCTCTCCCTGTCTGTTTCAGTGTGTAACTCTCTCTCCCTGTCTGTTTCAGTGTGTAACTCTCTCTCCCTGTCTGTTTCAGTATGTAACTCTCTCTCCCTGTCTGTTTCAGTGTGTAACTCTCTCTCCCTGTCTGTTTCAGTATGCAACTCTCTCTCCCTGTCTGTTTCAGTATCTAACACTCTCTCTCCCTGTCTGTTTCAGTGTGTAACTCTCTCTCCCTGTCTGTTTCAGTGTGTAACTCTCTCTCCCTGTCTGTTTCAGTGTGTAACTCTCTCTCCCTGTCTGTTTCAGTGTGTAACTCTCTCTCCCTGTCTGTTTCAGTGTGTAACTCTCTCTCTCCCTGTCTGTTTCAGTATGTAACTCTCTCTCCCTGTCTGTTTCAGTGTGTAACTCTCTCTCCCTGTCTGTTTCAGTATGTAACTCTCTCTCCCTGTCTGTTTCAGTATGTAACTCTCTCTCCCTGTCTGTTTCAGTATCTAACACTCTCTCTCCCTGTCTGTTTCAGTGTGTAACTCTCTCTCCCTGTCTGTTTCAGTGTGTAACTCTCTCTCCCTGTCTGTTTCAGTATGTAACTCTCTCTCCCTGTCTGTTTCAGTGTGTAACTCTCTCTCCCTATCTGTTTCAGTATGTAACTCTCTCTCCCTGTCTGTTTCAGTATGTAACTCTCTCTCTCCCTGTCTGTTTCAGTATCTAACACTCTCTCTCCCTGTCTGTTTCAGTGTGTAACTCTCTCTCCCTGTCTGTTTCAGTGTGTAACTCTCTCTCCCTGTCTGTTTCAGTATGTAACTCTCTCTCCCTGTCTGTTTCAGTGTGTAACTCTCTCTCCCTGTCTGTTTCAGTGTGTAACACTCTCTCCCTGTCTGTTTCAGTGTGTAACTCTCTCTCCCTGTCTGTTTCAGTGTGTAACACTCTCTCCCTGTCTGTTTCAGTATCTAACACTCTCTCTCCCTGTCTGTTTCAGTATCTAACACTCTCTCTCCCTGTCTGTTTCAGTATGTAACTCTCTCTCCCTGTCTGTTTCAGTATGTAACTCTCTCTCCCTGTCTGTTTCAGTATCTAACACTCTCTCTCCCTGTCTGTTTCAGTATCTAACACTCTCTCTCCCTGTCTGTTTCAGTGTGTAACACTCTCTCCCTGTCTGTTTCAGTGTGTAACTCTCTCTCCCTGTCTGTTTCAGTATGTAACTCTCTCTCCCTGTCTGTTTCAGTGTGTAACTCTCTCTCCCTGTCTGTTTCAGTATGTAACTCTCTCTCCCTGTCTGTTTCAGTATCTAACACTCTCTCTCCCTGTCTGTTTCAGTGTGTAACTCTCTCTCCCTGTCTGTTTCAGTGTGTAACTCTCTCTCCCTGTCTGTTTCAGTATCTAACACTCTCTCTCCCTGTCTGTTTCAGTGTGTAACTCTCTCTCCCTGTCTGTTTTAGTGTGTAACACTCTCTCCCTGTCTGTTTCAGTGTGTAACTCTCTCTCCCTGTCTGTTTCAGTATGTAACTCTCTCTCCCTGTCTGTTTCAGTATGTAACTCTCTCTCCCTGTCTGTTTCAGTATCTAACACTCTCTCTCCCTGTCTGTTTCAGTGTGTAACTCTCTCTCCCTGTCTGTTTCAGTATGTAACTCTCTCTCCCTGTCTGTTTCAGTGTGTAACTCTCTCTCCCTGTCTGTTTCAGTGTGTAACTCTCTCTCCCTGTCTGTTTCAGTATGTAACTCTCTCTCCCTGTCTGTTTCAGTGTGTAACTCTCTCTCCCTGTCTGTTTCAGTATGCAACTCTCTCTCCCTGTCTGTTTCAGTATCTAACACTCTCTCTCCCTGTCTGTTTCAGTGTGTAACTCTCTCTCCCTGTCTGTTTCAGTGTGTAACTCTCTCTCCCTGTCTGTTTCAGTGTGTAACTCTCTCTCCCTGTCTGTTTCAGTGTGTAACTCTCTCTCCCTGTCTGTTTCAGTGTGTAACTCTCTCTCCCTGTCTGTTTCAGTGTGTAACTCTCTCTCCCTGTCTGTTTCAGTATGTAACTCTCTCTCCCTGTCTGTTTCAGTGTGTAACTCTCTCTCCCTGTCTGTTTCAGTATGTAACTCTCTCTCCCTGTCTGTTTCAGTATGTAACTCTCTCTCCCTGTCTGTTTCAGTATCTAACACTCTCTCTCCCTGTCTGTTTCAGTGTGTAACTCTCTCTCCCTGTCTGTTTCAGTATGTAACTCTCTCTCCCTGTCTGTTTCAGTGTGTAACTCTCTCTCCCTGTCTGTTTCAGTGTGTAACTCTCTCTCCCTGTCTGTTTCAGTATGTAACTCTCTCTCCCTGTCTGTTTCAGTGTGTAACTCTCTCTCCCTGTCTGTTTCAGTATGCAACTCTCTTTCCCTGTCTGTTTCAGTATCTAACACTCTCTCTCCCTGTCTGTTTCAGTGTGTAACTCTCTCTCCCTGTCTGTTTCAGTGTGTAACTCTCTCTCCCTGTCTGTTTCAGTGTGTAACTCTCTCTCCCTGTCTGTTTCAGTGTGTAACTCTCTCTCCCTGTCTGTTTCAGTGTGTAACTCTCTCTCCCTGTCTGTTTCAGTGTGTAACTCTCTCTCCCTGTCTGTTTCAGTATGTAACTCTCTCTCCCTGTCTGTTTCAGTGTGTAACTCTCTCTCCCTGTCTGTTTCAGTATGTAACTCTCTCTCCCTGTCTGTTTCAGTGTGTAACACTCTCTCCCTGTCTGTTTCAGTGTGTAACTCTCTCTCCCTGTCTGTTTCAGTATGTAACTCTCTCTCCCTGTCTGTTTCAGTATGTAACTCTCTCTCCCTGTCTGTTTCAGTATCTAACACTCTCTCTCCCTGTCTGTTTCAGTGTGTAACTCTCTCTCCCTGTCTGTTTCAGTATGTAACTCTCTCTCCCTGTCTGTTTCAGTGTGTAACTCTCTCTCCCTGTCTGTTTCAGTGTGTAACTCTCTCTCCCTGTCTGTTTCAGTATGTAACTCTCTCTCCCTGTCTGTTTCAGTGTGTAACTCTCTCTCCCTGTCTGTTTCAGTATGCAACTCTCTCTCCCTGTCTGTTTCAGTATCTAACACTCTCTCTCCCTGTCTGTTTCAGTGTGTAACTCTCTCTCCCTGTCTGTTTCAGTGTGTAACTCTCTCTCCCTGTCTGTTTCAGTGTGTAACTCTCTCTCCCTGTCTGTTTCAGTGTGTAACTCTCTCTCCCTGTCTGTTTCAGTGTGTAACTCTCTCTCCCTGTCTGTTTCAGTGTGTAACTCTCTCTCCCTGTCTGTTTCAGTATGTAACTCTCTCTCCCTGTCTGTTTCAGTGTGTAACTCTCTCTCCCTGTCTGTTTCAGTATGTAACTCTCTCTCCCTGTCTGTTTCAGTATGTAACTCTCTCTCCCTGTCTGTTTCAGTATCTAACACTCTCTCTCCCTGTCTGTTTCAGTGTGTAACTCTCTCTCCCTGTCTGTTTCAGTGTGTAACTCTCTCTCCCTGTCTGTTTCAGTATGTAACTCTCTCTCCCTGTCTGTTTCAGTGTGTAACTCTCTCTCCCTATCTGTTTCAGTATGTAACTCTCTCTCCCTGTCTGTTTCAGTATGTAACTCTCTCTCTCCCTGTCTGTTTCAGTATCTAACACTCTCTCTCCCTGTCTGTTTCAGTGTGTAACTCTCTCTCCCTGTCTGTTTCAGTGTGTAACTCTCTCTCCCTGTCTGTTTCAGTATGTAACTCTCTCTCCCTGTCTGTTTCAGTGTGTAACTCTCTCTCCCTGTCTGTTTCAGTGTGTAACACTCTCTCCCTGTCTGTTTCAGTGTGTAACTCTCTCTCCCTGTCTGTTTCAGTGTGTAACACTCTCTCCCTGTCTGTTTCAGTATCTAACACTCTCTCTCCCTGTCTGTTTCAGTATCTAACACTCTCTCTCCCTGTCTGTTTCAGTATGTAACTCTCTCTCCCTGTCTGTTTCAGTATGTAACTCTCTCTCCCTGTCTGTTTCAGTATCTAACACTCTCTCTCCCTGTCTGTTTCAGTATCTAACACTCTCTCTCCCTGTCTGTTTCAGTGTGTAACACTCTCTCCCTGTCTGTTTCAGTGTGTAACTCTCTCTCCCTGTCTGTTTCAGTATGTAACTCTCTCTCCCTGTCTGTTTCAGTGTGTAACTCTCTCTCCCTGTCTGTTTCAGTATGTAACTCTCTCTCCCTGTCTGTTTCAGTATCTAACACTCTCTCTCCCTGTCTGTTTCAGTGTGTAACTCTCTCTCCCTGTCTGTTTCAGTGTGTAACTCTCTCTCCCTGTCTGTTTCAGTATCTAACACTCTCTCTCCCTGTCTGTTTCAGTGTGTAACTCTCTCTCCCTGTCTGTTTTAGTGTGTAACACTCTCTCCCTGTCTGTTTCAGTGTGTAACTCTCTCTCCCTGTCTGTTTCAGTATGTAACTCTCTCTCCCTGTCTGTTTCAGTATGTAACTCTCTCTCCCTGTCTGTTTCAGTATCTAACACTCTCTCTCCCTGTCTGTTTCAGTGTGTAACTCTCTCTCCCTGTCTGTTTCAGTATGTAACTCTCTCTCCCTGTCTGTTTCAGTGTGTAACTCTCTCTCCCTGTCTGTTTCAGTGTGTAACTCTCTCTCCCTGTCTGTTTCAGTATGTAACTCTCTCTCCCTGTCTGTTTCAGTGTGTAACTCTCTCTCCCTGTCTGTTTCAGTATGCAACTCTCTCTCCCTGTCTGTTTCAGTATCTAACACTCTCTCTCCCTGTCTGTTTCAGTGTGTAACTCTCTCTCCCTGTCTGTTTCAGTGTGTAACTCTCTCTCCCTGTCTGTTTCAGTGTGTAACTCTCTCTCCCTGTCTGTTTCAGTGTGTAACTCTCTCTCCCTGTCTGTTTCAGTGTGTAACTCTCTCTCCCTGTCTGTTTCAGTGTGTAACTCTCTCTCCCTGTCTGTTTCAGTATGTAACTCTCTCTCCCTGTCTGTTTCAGTGTGTAACTCTCTCTCCCTGTCTGTTTCAGTATGTAACTCTCTCTCCCTGTCTGTTTCAGTATGTAACTCTCTCTCCCTGTCTGTTTCAGTATCTAACACTCTCTCTCCCTGTCTGTTTCAGTGTGTAACTCTCTCTCCCTGTCTGTTTCAGTGTGTAACTCTCTCTCCCTGTCTGTTTCAGTATGTAACTCTCTCTCCCTGTCTGTTTCAGTGTGTAACTCTCTCTCCCTATCTGTTTCAGTATGTAACTCTCTCTCCCTGTCTGTTTCAGTATGTAACTCTCTCTCTCCCTGTCTGTTTCAGTGTGTAACACTCTCTCCCTGTCTGTTTCAGTATCTAACACTCTCTCTCCCTGTCTGTTTCAGTGTGTAACTCTCTCTCCCTATCTGTTTCAGTATGTAACTCTCTCTCCCTGTCTGTTTCAGTATCTAACACTCTCTCTCCCTGTCTGTTTCAGTATCTAACACTCTCTCTCCCTGTCTGTTTCAGTGTGTAACACTCTCTCCCTGTCTGTTTCAGTGTGTAACTCTCTCTCCCTGTCTGTTTCAGTATGTAACTCTCTCTCCCTGTCTGTTTCAGTGTGTAACTCTCTCTCCCTGTCTGTTTCAGTATGTAACTCTCTCTCCCTGTCTGTTTCAGTATCTAACACTCTCTCTCCCTGTCTGTTTCAGTATGTAACTCTCTCTCCCTGTCTGTTTCAGTGTGTAACTCTCTCTCCCTGTCTGTTTCAGTATGTAACTCTCTCTCCCTGTCTGTTTCAGTGTGTAACTCTCTCTCCCTATCTGTTTCAGTATGTAACTCTCTCTCCCTGTCTGTTTCAGTATATAACTCTCTCTCCCTGTCTGTTTCAGTATGTAACTTTCTCTCCCTGTCTGTTTCAGTATCTAACACTCTCTCTCCCTGTCTGTTTCAGTATGTAACTCTCTCTCCCTGTCTGTTTCAGTATGTAACTCTCTCTCCCTGTCTGTTTCAGTATGTAACTCTCTCTCCCTGTCTGTTTCAGTGTGTAACTCTCTCTCCCTGTCTGTTTCAGTATGTAACTCTCTCTCCCTGTCTGTTTCAGTGTGTAACACTCTCTCCCTGTCTGTTTCAGTATGTAACTCTCTCTCCCTGTCTGTTTCAGTATCTAACACTCTCTCTCCCTGTCTGTTTCAGTATGTAACTCTCTCTCCCTGTCTGTTTCAGTATCTAACACTCTCTCTCCCTGTCTGTTTCAGTATGTAACTCTCTCTCCCTGTCTGTTTCAGTATCTAACACTCTCTCTCCCTGTCTGTTTCAGTATCTAACACTCTCTCTCCCTGTCTGTTTCAGTGTGTAACTCTCTCTCCCTGTCTGTTTCAGTATGTAACTCTCTCTCCCTGTCTGTTTCAGTATGTAACTCTCTCTCCCTGTCTGTTTCAGTGTGTAACTCTCTCTCCCTGTCTGTTTCAGTATGTAACTCTCTCTCCCTGTCTGTTTCAGTATGTAACTCTCTCTCCCTGTCTGTTTCAGTATGTAACTCTCTCTCTCTGTCTGTTTCAGTATCTAACACTCTCTCTCCCTGTCTGTTTCAGTGTGTAACTCTCTCTCCCTGTCTGTTTCAGTGTGTAACTCTCTCTCCCTGTCTGTTTCAGTGTGTAACTCTCTCTCCCTGTCTGTTTCAGTGTGTAACTCTCTCTCCCTGTCTGTTTCAGTATGTAACTCTCTCTCCCTGTCTGTTTCAGTATGTAACTCTCTCTCCCTGTCTGTTTCAGTATCTAACACTCTCTCTCCCTGTCTGTTTCAGTATGTAACTCTCTCTCCCTGTCTGTTTCAGTGTGTAACTCTCTCTCCCTGTCTGTTTCAGTGTGTAACTCTCTCTCCCTGTCTGTTTCAGTGTGTAACTCTCTCTCCCTGTCTGTTTCAGTGTGTAACTCTCTCTCCCTGTCTGTTTCAGTGTGTAACTCTCTCTCCCTGTCTGTTTCAGTGTGTAACTCTCTCTCCCTGTCTGTTTCAGTGTGTAACTCTCTCTCCCTGTCTGTTTCAGTATGTAACTCTCTCTCCCTGTCTGTTTCAGTGTGTAACTTTCTCTCCCTGTCTGTTTCAGTGTGTAACTCTCTCTCCCTGTCTGTTTCAGTGTGTAACACTCTCTCCCTGTCTGTTTCAGTATGTAACTCTCTCTCCCTGTCTGTTTCAGTATGTAACTCTCTCTCCCTGTCTGTTTCAGTGTGTAACTCTCTCTCCCTGTCTGTTTCAGTGTGTAACTCTCTCTCCCTGTCTGTTTCAGTGTGTAACTCTCTCTCCCTGTCTGTTTCAGTATCTAACACTCTCTCTCCCTGTCTGTTTCAGTGTGTAACACTCTCTCCCTGTCTGTTTCAGTGTGTAACTCTCTCTCCCTGTCTGTTTCAGTATGTAACTCTCTCTCCCTGTCTGTTTCAGTGTGTAACTCTCTCTCCCTGTCTGTTTCAGTATGTAACTCTCTCTCCCTGTCTGTTTCAGTAACTAACACTCTCTCTCCCTGTCTGTTTCAGTGTGTAACTCTCTCTCCCTGTCTGTTTCAGTGTGTAACTCTCTCTCCCTGTCTATTTCAGTATGTAACTCTCTCTCCCTGTCTGTTTCAGTGTGTAACTCTCTCTCCCTGTCTGTTTCAGTGTGTAACACTCTCTCCCTGTCTGTTTCAGTGTGTAACTCTCTCTCCCTGTCTGTTTCAGTATGTAACTCTCTCTCCCTGTCTGTTTCAGTATGTAACTCTCTCTCCCTGTCTGTTTCAGTATCTAACACTCTCTCTCCCTGTCTGTTTCAGTGTGTAACTCTCTCTCCCTGTCTGTTTCAGTATGTAACTCTCTCTCCCTGTCTGTTTCAGTGTGTAACTCTCTCTCCCTGTCTGTTTCAGTGTGTAACTCTCTCTCCCTGTCTGTTTCAGTATGTAACTCTCTCTCCCTGTCTGTTTCAGTGTGTAACTCTCTCTCCCTGTCTGTTTCAGTATGCAACTCTCTCTCCCTGTCTGTTTCAGTATTTAACACTCTCTCTCCCTGTCTGTTTCAGTGTGTAACTCTCTCTCCCTGTCTGTTTCAGTGTGTAACTCTCTCTCCCTGTCTG
Organism: Coregonus lavaretus; assembly: GCF_964263955.1. Taxonomy (NCBI): domain Eukaryota; kingdom Metazoa; phylum Chordata; class Actinopteri; order Salmoniformes; family Salmonidae; genus Coregonus; species Coregonus lavaretus. Next base: position 82,510 of record NW_028161255.1, read on the forward strand.
TTTCAGTGTGTAACTCTCTCTCCCTGTCTGTTTCAGTGTGTAACTCTCTCTCCCTGTCTGTTTCAGTGTGTAACTCTCTCTCCCTGTCTGTTTCAGTATGGAACTCTCTCTCCCTGTCTGTTTCAGTGTGTAACTCTCTCTCCCTGTCTGTTTCAGTATGTAACTCTCTCTCCCTGTCTGTTTCAGTATGTAACTCTCTCTCCCTGTCTGTTTCAGTATCTAACACTCTCTCTCCCTGTCTGTTTCAGTGTGTAACACTCTCTCCCTGTCTGTTTCAGTGTGTAACTCTCTCTCCCTGTCTGTTTCAGTATGTAACTCTCTCTCCCTGTCTGTTTCAGTGTGTAACTCTCTCTCCCTGTCTGTTTCAGTATGTAACTCTCTCTCCCTGTCTGTTTCAGTATCTAACACTCTCTCTCCCTGTCTGTTTCAGTATGTAACTCTCTCTCCCTGTCTGTTTCAGTGTGTAACTCTCTCTCCCTGTCTGTTTCAGTATGTAACTCTCTCTCCCTGTCTGTTTCAGTGTGTAACTCTCTCTCCCTATCTGTTTCAGTATGTAACTCTCTCTCCCTGTCTGTTTCAGTATATAACTCTCTCTCCCTGTCTGTTTCAGTATGTAACTCTCTCTCCCTGTCTGTTTCAGTATCTAACACTCTCTCTCCCTGTCTGTTTCAGTATGTAACTCTCTCTCCCTGTCTGTTTCAGTATGTAACTCTCTCTCCCTGTCTGTTTCAGTATGTAACTCTCTCTCCCTGTCTGTTTCAGTGTGTAACTCTCTCTCCCTGTCTGTTTCAGTATGTAACTCTCTCTCCCTGTCTGTTTCAGTGTGTAACACTCTCTCCCTGTCTGTTTCAGTATGTAACTCTCTCTCCCTGTCTGTTTCAGTATCTAACACTCTCTCTCCCTGTCTGTTTCAGTATGTAACTCTCTCTCCCTGTCTGTTTCAGTATCTAACACTCTCTCTTCCTGTCTGTTTCAGTATGTAACTCTCTCTCCCTGTCTGTTTCAGTATCTAACACTCTCTCTCCCTGTCTGTTTCAGTATCTAACACTCTCTCTCCCTGTCTGTTTCAGTGTGTAACTCTCTCTCCCTGTCTGTTTCAGTATGTAACTCTCTCTCCCTGTCTGTTTCAGTATGTAACTCTCTCTCCCTGTCTGTTTCAGTGTGTAACTCTCTCTCCCTGTCTGTTTCAGTATGTAACTCTCTCTCCCTGTCTGTTTCAGTATGTAACTCTCTCTCCCTGTCTGTTTCAGTATGTAACTCTCTCTCTCTGTCTGTTTCAGTATCTAACACTCTCTCTCCCTGTCTGTTTCAGTGTGTAACTCTCTCTCCCTGTCTGTTTCAGTGTGTAACTCTCTCTCCCTGTCTGTTTCAGTGTGTAACTCTCTCTCCCTGTCTGTTTCAGTGTGTAACTCTCTCTCCCTGTCTGTTTCAGTGTGTAACTCTCTCTCCCTGTCTGTTTCAGTATGTAACTCTCTCTCCCTGTCTGTTTCAGTATGTAACTCTCTCTCCCTGTCTGTTTCAGTATCTAACACTCTCTCTCCCTGTCTGTTTCAGTATGTAACTCTCTCTCCCTGTCTGTTTCAGTGTGTAACTCTCTCTCCCTGTCTGTTTCAGTGTGTAACTCTCTCTCCCTGTCTGTTTCAGTGTGTAACTCTCTCTCCCTGTCTGTTTCAGTGTGTAACTCTCTCTCCCTGTCTGTTTCAGTGTGTAACTCTCTCTCCCTGTCTGTTTCAGTGTGTAACTCTCTCTCCCTGTCTGTTTCAGTGTGTAACTCTCTCTCCCTGTCTCTTTCAGTATGTAACTCTCTCTCCCTGTCTGTTTCAGTGTGTAACTCTCTCTCCCTGTCTGTTTCAGTGTGTAACTCTCTCTCCCTGTCTGTTTCAGTGTGTAACACTCTCTCCCTGTCTGTTTCAGTATGTAACTCTCTCTCCCTGTCTGTTTCAGTATGTAACTCTCTCTCCCTGTCTGTTTCAGTGTGTAACTCTCTCTCCCTGTCTGTTTCAGTGTGTAACTCTCTCTCCCTGTCTGTTTCAGTGTGTAACTCTCTCTCCCTGTCTGTTTCAGTATCTAACACTCTCTCTCCCTGTCTGTTTCAGTGTGTAACACTCTCTCCCTGTCTGTTTCAGTGTGTAACTCTCTCTCCCTGTCTGTTTCAGTATGTAACTCTCTCTCCCTGTCTGTTTCAGTGTGTAACTCTCTCTCCCTGTCTGTTTCAGTATGTAACTCTCTCTCCCTGTCTGTTTCAGTAACTAACACTCTCTCTCCCTGTCTGTTTCAGTGTGTAACTCTCTCTCCCTGTCTGTTTCAGTGTGTAACTCTCTCTCCCTGTCTATTTCAGTATGTAACTCTCTCTCCCTGTCTGTTTCAGTGTGTAACTCTCTCTCCCTGTCTGTTTCAGTGTGTAACACTCTCTCCCTGTCTGTTTCAGTGTGTAACTCTCTCTCCCTGTCTGTTTCAGTATGTAACTCTCTCTCCCTGTCTGTTTCAGTATGTAACTCTCTCTCCCTGTCTGTTTCAGTATCTAACACTCTCTCTCCCTGTCTGTTTCAGTGTGTAACTCTCTCTCCCTGTCTGTTTCAGTATGTAACTCTCTCTCCCTGTCTGTTTCAGTGTGTAACTCTCTCTCCCTGTCTGTTTCAGTGTGTAACTCTCTCTCCCTGTCTGTTTCAGTATGTAACTCTCTCTCCCTGTCTGTTTCAGTGTGTAACTCTCTCTCCCTGTCTGTTTCAGTATGCAACTCTCTCTCCCTGTCTGTTTCAGTATTTAACACTCTCTCTCCCTGTCTGTTTCAGTGTGTAACTCTCTCTCCCTGTCTGTTTCAGTGTGTAACTCTCTCTCCCTGTCTGTTTCAGTGTGTAACTCTCTCTCCCTGTCTGTTTCAGTGTGTAACTCTCTCTCCCTGTCTGTTTCAGTGTGTAACTCTCTCTCCCTGTCTGTTTCAGTATGGAACTCTCTCTCCCTGTCTGTTTCAGTGTGTAACTCTCTCTCCCTGTCTGTTTCAGTATGTAACTCTCTCTCCCTGTCTGTTTCAGTATGTAACTCTCTCTCCCTGTCTGTTTCAGTATCTAACACTCTCTCTCCCTGTCTGTTTCATTGTGTAACTCTCTCTCCCTGTCTGTTTCAGTGTGTAACTCTCTCTCCCTGTCTGTTTCAGTGTGTAACTCTCTCTCCCTGTCTGTTTCAGTGTGTAACTCTCTCTCCCTGTCTGTTTCAGTGTGTAACTCTCTCTCCCTGTCTGTTTCAGTATGTAACTCTCTCTCCCTGTCTGTTTCAGTATGTAACTCTCTCTCCCTGTCTGTTTCAGTATCTAACACTCTCTCTCCCTGTCTGTTTCAGTATGTAACTCTCTCTCCCTGTCTGTTTCAGTGTGTAACTCTCTCTCCCTGTCTGTTTCAGTGTGTAACTCTCTCTCCCTGTCTGTTTCAGTGTGTAACTCTCTCTCCCTGTCTGTTTCAGTGTGTAACTCTCTCTCCCTGTCTGTTTCAGTGTGTAACTCTCTCTCCCTGTCTGTTTCAGTGTGTAACTCTCTCTCCCTGTCTGTTTCAGTGTGTAACTCTCTCTCCCTGTCTGTTTCAGTATGTAACTCTCTCTCCCTGTCTGTTTCAGTGTGTAACTCTCTCTCCCTGTCTGTTTCAGTGTGTAACTCTCTCTCCCTGTCTGTTTCAGTGTGTAACACTCTCTCCCTGTCTGTTTCAGTATGTAACTCTCTCTCCCTGTCTGTTTCAGTATGTAACTCTCTCTCCCTGTCTGTTTCAGTGTGTAACTCTCTCTCCCTGTCTGTTTCAGTGTGTAACTCTCTCTCCCTGTCTGTTTCAGTGTGTAACTCTCTCTCCCTGTCTGTTTCAGTATCTAACACTCTCTCTCCCTGTCTGTTTCAGTGTGTAACACTCTCTCCCTGTCTGTTTCAGTGTGTAACTCTCTCTCCCTGTCTGTTTCAGTATGTAACTCTCTCTCCCTGTCTGTTTCAGTGTGTAACTCTCTCTCCCTGTCTGTTTCAGTATGTAACTCTCTCTCCCTGTCTGTTTCAGTAACTAACACTCACTCTCCCTGTCTGTTTCAGTGTGTAACTCTCTCTCCCTGTCTGTTTCAGTGTGTAACTCTCTCTCCCTGTCTATTTCAGTATGTAACTCTCTCTCCCTGTCTGTTTCAGTGTGTAACTCTCTCTCCCTGTCTGTTTCAGTGTGTAACACTCTCTCCCTGTCTGTTTCAGTGTGTAACTCTCTCTCCCTGTCTGTTTCAGTATGTAACTCTCTCTCCCTGTCTGTTTCAGTATGTAACTCTCTCTCCCTGTCTGTTTCAGTATCTAACACTCTCTCTCCCTGTCTGTTTCAGTGTGTAACTCTCTCTCCCTGTCTGTTTCAGTATGTAACTCTCTCTCCCTGTCTGTTTCAGTGTGTAACTCTCTCTCCCTGTCTGTTTCAGTGTGTAACTCTCTCTCCCTGTCTGTTTCAGTATGTAACTCTCTCTCCCTGTCTGTTTCAGTGTGTAACTCTCTCTCCCTGTCTGTTTCAGTATGCAACTCTCTCTCCCTGTCTGTTTCAGTATTTAACACTCTCTCTCCCTGTCTGTTTCAGTGTGTAACTCTCTCTCCCTGTCTGTTTCAGTGTGTAACTCTCTCTCCCTGTCTGTTTCAGTGTGTAACTCTCTCTCCCTGTCTGTTTCAGTGTGTAACTCTCTCTCCCTGTCTGTTTCAGTGTGTAACTCTCTCTCCCTGTCTGTTTCAGTATGGAACTCTCTCTCCCTGTCTGTTTCAGTGTGTAACTCTCTCTCCCTGTCTGTTTCAGTATGTAACTCTCTCTCCCTGTCTGTTTCAGTATGTAACTCTCTCTCCCTGTCTGTTTCAGTATCTAACACTCTCTCTCCCTGTCTGTTTCATTGTGTAACTCTCTCTCCCTGTCTGTTTCAGTGTGTAACTCTCTCTCCCTGTCTGTTTCAGTATGTAACTCTCTCTCCCTGTCTGTTTCAGTGTGTAACTCTCTCTCCCTATCTGTTTCAGTATGTAACTCTCTCTCCCTGTCTGTTTCAGTATGTAACTCTCTCTCTCCCTGTCTGTTTCAGTGTGTAACACTCTCTCCCTGTCTGTTTCAGTATCTAACACTCTCTCTCCCTGTCTGTTTCAGTGTGTAACTCTCTCTCCCTGTCTGTTTCAGTATCTAACACTCTCTCTCCCTGTCTGTTTCAGTATCTAACACTCTCTCTCCCTGTCTGTTTCAGTGTGTAACACTCTCTCCCTGTCTGTTTCAGTGTGTAACTCTCTCTCCCTGTCTGTTTCAGTGTGTAACTCTCTCTCCCTGTCTGTTTCAGTGTGTAACTCTCTCTCCCTGTCTGTTTCAGTATGTAACTCTCTCTCCCTGTCTGTTTCAGTATCTAACACTCTCTCTCCCTGTCTGTTTCAGTATGTAACTCTCTCTCCCTGTCTGTTTCAGTGTGTAACTCTCTCTCCCTGTCTGTTTCAGTATGTAACTCTCTCTCCCTGTCTGTTTCAGTGTGTAACTCTCTCTCCCTATCTGTTTCAGTATGTAACTCTCTCTCCCTGTCTGTTTCAGTATATAACTCTCTCTCCCTGTCTGTTTCAGTATGTAACTCTCTCTCCCTGTCTGTTTCAGTATCTAACACTCTCTCTCCCTGTCTGTTTCAGTGTGTAACTCTCTCTCCCTGTCTGTTTCAGTATGTAACTCTCTCTCCCTGTCTGTTTCAGTATGTAACTCTCTCTCCCTGTCTGTTTCAGTGTGTAACTCTCTCTCCCTGTCTGTTTCAGTATGTAACTCTCTCTCCCTGTCTGTTTCAGTGTGTAACACTCTCTCCCTGTCTGTTTCAGTATGTAACTCTCTCTCCCTGTCTGTTTCAGTATCTAACACTCTCTCTCCCTGTCTGTTTCAGTATGTAACTCTCTCTCCCTGTCTGTTTCAGTATCTAACACTCTCTCTCCCTGTCTGTAACTCTCTCTCCCTGTCTGTTTCAGTATCTAACACTCTCTCTCCCTGTCTGTTTCAGTATCTAACACTCTCTCTCCCTGTCTGTTTCAGTGTGTAACTCTCTCTCCCTGTCTGTTTCAGTATGTAACTCTCTCTCCCTGTCTGTTTCAGTATGTAACTCTCTCTCCCTGTCTGTTTCAGTATCTAACACTCTCTCTCCCTGTCTGTTTCAGTATCTAACACTCTCTCTCCCTGTCTGTTTCAGTGTGTAACTCTCTCTCCCTGTCTGTTTCAGTATGTAACTCTCTCTCCCTGTCTGTTTCAGTATGTAACTCTCTCTCCCTGTCTGTTTCAGTGTGTAACTCTCTCTCCCTGTCTGTTTCAGTATGTAACTCTCTCTCCCTGTCTGTTTCAGTATGTAACTCTCTCTCCCTGTCTGTTTCAGTATGTAACTCTCTCTCTCTGTCTGTTTCAGTATCTAACACTCTCTCTCCCTGTCTGTTTCAGTGTGTAACTCTCTCTCCCTGTCTGTTTCAGTGTGTAACTCTCTCTCCCTGTCTGTTTCAGTGTGTAACTCTCTCTCCCTGTCTGTTTCAGTGTGTAACTCTCTCTCCCTGTCTGTTTCAGTGTGTAACTCTCTCTCCCTGTCTGTTTCAGTATGTAACTCTCTCTCCCTGTCTGTTTCAGTATGTAACTCTCTCTCCCTGTCTGTTTCAGTATCTAACACTCTCTCTCCCTGTCTGTTTCAGTATGTAACTCTCTCTCCCTGTCTGTTTCAGTGTGTAACTCTCTCTCCCTGTCTGTTTCAGTGTGTAACTCTCTCTCCCTGTCTGTTTCAGTGTGTAACTCTCTCTCCCTGTCTGTTTCAGTGTGTAACTCTCTCTCCCTGTCTGTTTCAGTGTGTAACTCTCTCTCCCTGTCTGTTTCAGTGTGTAACTCTCTCTCCCTGTCTGTTTCAGTGTGTAACTCTCTCTCCCTGTCTGTTTCAGTATGTAACTCTCTCTCCCTGTCTGTTTCAGTGTGTAACTCTCTCTCCCTGTCTGTTTCAGTGTGTAACTCTCTCTCCCTGTCTGTTTCAGTGTGTAACACTCTCTCCCTGTCTGTTTCATTATGTAACTCTCTCTCCCTGTCTGTTTCAGTATGTAACTCTCTCTCCCTGTCTGTTTCAGTGTGTAACTCTCTCTCCCTGTCTGTTTCAGTGTGTAACTCTCTCTCCCTGTCTGTTTCAGTGTGTAACTCTCTCTCCCTGTCTGTTTCAGTATCTAACACTCTCTCTCCCTGTCTGTTTCAGTGTGTAACACTCTCTCCCTGTCTGTTTCAGTGTGTAACTCTCTCTCCCTGTCTGTTTCAGTATGTAACTCTCTCTCCCTGTCTGTTTCAGTGTGTAACTCTCTCTCCCTGTCTGTTTCAGTATGTAACTCTCTCTCCCTGTCTGTTTCAGTAACTAACACTCTCTCTCCCTGTCTGTTTCAGTGTGTAACTCTCTCTCCCTGTCTGTTTCAGTGTGTAACTCTCTCTCCCTGTCTATTTCAGTATGTAACTCTCTCTCCCTGTCTGTTTCAGTGTGTAACTCTCTCTCCCTGTCTGTTTCAGTGTGTAACACTCTCTCCCTGTCTGTTTCAGTGTGTAACTCTCTCTCCCTGTCTGTTTCAGTATGTAACTGTCTCTCCCTGTCTGTTTCAGTATGTAACTCTCTCTCCCTGTCTGTTTCAGTATCTAACACTCTCTCTCCCTGTCTGTTTCAGTGTGTAACTCTCTCTCCCTGTCTGTTTCAGTATGTAACTCTCTCTCCCTGTCTGTTTCAGTGTGTAACTCTCTCTCCCTGTCTGTTTCAGTGTGTAACTCTCTCTCCCTGTCTGTTTCAGTATGTAACTCTCTCTCCCTGTCTGTTTCAGTGTGTAACTCTCTCTCCCTGTCTGTTTCAGTATGCAACTCTCTCTCCCTGTCTGTTTCAGTATTTAACACTCTCTCTCCCTGTCTGTTTCAGTGTGTAACTCTCTCTCCCTGTCTGTTTCAGTGTGTAACTCTCTCTCCCTGTCTGTTTCAGTGTGTAACTCTCTCTCCCTGTCTGTTTCAGTGTGTAACTCTCTCTCCCTGTCTGTTTCAGTGTGTAACTCTCTCTCCCTGTCTGTTTCAGTATGGAACTCTCTCTCCCTGTCTGTTTCAGTGTGTAACTCTCTCTCCCTGTCTGTTTCAGTATGTAACTCTCTCTCCCTGTCTGTTTCAGTATGTAACTCTCTCTCCCTGTCTGTTTCAGTATCTAACACTCTCTCTCCCTGTCTGTTTCATTGTGTAACTCTCTCTCCCTGTCTGTTTCAGTGTGTAACTCTCTCTCCCTGTCTGTTTCAGTGTGTAACTCTCTCTCCCTGTCTGTTTCAGTGTGTAACTCTCTCTCCCTGTCTGTTTCAGTGTGTAACTCTCTCTCCCTGTCTGTTTCAGTATGTAACTCTCTCTCCCTGTCTGTTTCAGTATGTAACTCTCTCTCCCTGTCTGTTTCAGTATCTAACACTCTCTCTCCCTGTCTGTTTCAGTATGTAACTCTCTCTCCCTGTCTGTTTCAGTGTGTAACTCTCTCTCCCTGTCTGTTTCAGTGTGTAACTCTCTCTCCCTGTCTGTTTCAGTGTGTAACTCTCTCTCCCTGTCTGTTTCAGTGTGTAACTCTCTCTCCCTGTCTGTTTCAGTGTGTAACTCTCTCTCCCTGTCTGTTTCAGTGTGTAACTCTCTCTCCCTGTCTGTTTCAGTGTGTAACTCTCTCTCCCTGTCTGTTTCAGTATGTAACTCTCTCTCCCTGTCTGTTTCAGTGTGTAACTCTCTCTCCCTGTCTGTTTCAGTGTGTAACTCTCTCTCCCTGTCTGTTTCAGTGTGTAACACTCTCTCCCTGTCTGTTTCAGTATGTAACTCTCTCTCCCTGTCTGTTTCAGTATGTAACTCTCTCTCCCTGTCTGTTTCAGTGTGTAACTCTCTCTCCCTGTCTGTTTCAGTGTGTAACTCTCTCTCCCTGTCTGTTTCAGTGTGTAACTCTCTCTCCCTGTCTGTTTCAGTATCTAACACTCTCTCTCCCTGTCTGTTTCAGTGTGTAACACTCTCTCCCTGTCTGTTTCAGTGTGTAACTCTCTCTCCCTGTCTGTTTCAGTATGTAACTCTCTCTCCCTGTCTGTTTCAGTGTGTAACTCTCTCTCCCTGTCTGTTTCAGTATGTAACTCTCTCTCCCTGTCTGTTTCAGTAACTAACACTCACTCTCCCTGTCTGTTTCAGTGTGTAACTCTCTCTCCCTGTCTGTTTCAGTATGTAACTCTCTCTCCCTGTCTGTTTCAGTGTGTAACTCTCTCTCCCTGTCTGTTTCAGTGTGTAACACTCTCTCCCTGTCTGTTTCAGTGTGTAACTCTCTCTCCCTGTCTGTTTCAGTATGTAACTCTCTCTCCCTGTCTGTTTCAGTATGTAACTCTCTCTCCCTGTCTGTTTCAGTATCTAACACTCTCTCTCCCTGTCTGTTTCAGTGTGTAACTCTCTCTCCCTGTCTGTTTCAGTATGTAACTCTCTCTCCCTGTCTGTTTCAGTGTGTAACTCTCTCTCCCTGTCTGTTTCAGTGTGTAACTCTCTCTCCCTGTCTGTTTCAGTATGTAACTCTCTCTCCCTGTCTGTTTCAGTGTGTAACTCTCTCTCCCTGTCTGTTTCAGTATGCAACTCTCTCTCCCTGTCTGTTTCAGTATTTAACACTCTCTCTCCCTGTCTGTTTCAGTGTGTAACTCTCTCTCCCTGTCTGTTTCAGTGTGTAACTCTCTCTCCCTGTCTGTTTCAGTGTGTAACTCTCTCTCCCTGTCTGTTTCAGTGTGTAACTCTCTCTCCCTGTCTGTTTCAGTGTGTAACTCTCTCTCCCTGTCTGTTTCAGTATGTAACTCTCTCTCCCTGTCTGTTTCAGTGTGTAACTCTCTCTCCCTGTCTGTTTCAGTGTGTAACTCTCTCTCCCTGTCTGTTTCAGTGTGTAACACTCTCTCCCTGTCTGTTTCAGTATGTAACTCTCTCTCCCTGTCTGTTTCAGTATGTAACTCTCTCTCCCTGTCTGTTTCAGTGTGTAACTCTCTCTCCCTGTCTGTTTCAGTGTGTAACTCTCTCTCCCTGTCTGTTTCAGTGTGTAACTCTCTCTCCCTGTCTGTTTCAGTATCTAACACTCTCTCTCCCTGTCTGTTTCAGTGTGTAACACTCTCTCCCTGTCTGTTTCAGTGTGTAACTCTCTCTCCCTGTCTGTTTCAGTATGTAACTCTCTCTCCCTGTCTGTTTCAGTGTGTAACTCTCTCTCCCTGTCTGTTTCAGTATGTAACTCTCTCTCCCTGTCTGTTTCAGTAACTAACACTCACTCTCCCTGTCTGTTTCAGTGTGTAACTCTCTCTCCCTGTCTGTTTCAGTGTGTAACTCTCTCTCCCTGTCTATTTCAGTATGTAACTCTCTCTCCCTGTCTGTTTCAGTGTGTAACTCTCTCTCCCTGTCTGTTTCAGTGTGTAACACTCTCTCCCTGTCTGTTTCAGTGTGTAACTCTCTCTCCCTGTCTGTTTCAGTATGTAACTCTCTCTCCCTGTCTGTTTCAGTATGTAACTCTCTTTCCCTGTCTGTTTCAGTATCTAACACTCTCTCTCCCTGTCTGTTTCAGTGTGTAACTCTCTCTCCCTGTCTGTTTCAGTATGTAACTCTCTCTCCCTGTCTGTTTCAGTGTGTAACTCTCTCTCCCTGTCTGTTTCAGTGTGTAACTCTCTCTCCCTGTCTGTTTCAGTATGTAACTCTCTCTCCCTGTCTGTTTCAGTGTGTAACTCTCTCTCCCTGTCTGTTTCAGTATGCAACTCTCTCTCCCTGTCTGTTTCAGTATTTAACACTCTCTCTCCCTGTCTGTTTCAGTGTGTAACTCTCTCTCCCTGTCTGTTTCAGTGTGTAACTCTCTCTCCCTGTCTGTTTCAGTGTGTAACTCTCTCTCCCTGTCTGTTTCAGTGTGTAACTCTCTCTCCCTGTCTGTTTCAGTGTGTAACTCTCTCTCCCTGTCTGTTTCAGTATGGAACTCTCTCTCCCTGTCTGTTTCAGTGTGTAACTCTCTCTCCCTGTCTGTTTCAGTATGTAACTCTCTCTCCCTGTCTGTTTCAGTATGTAACTCTCTCTCCCTGTCTGTTTCAGTATCTAACACTCTCTCTCCCTGTCTGTTTCATTGTGTAACTCTCTCTCCCTGTCTGTTTCAGTGTGTAACTCTCTCTCCCTGTCTGTTTCAGTATGTAACTCTCTCTCCCTGTCTGTTTCAGTGTGTAACTCTCTCTCCCTATCTGTTTCAGTATGTAACTCTCTCTCCCTGTCTGTTTCAGTATGTAACTCTCTCTCTCCCTGTCTGTTTCAGTGTGTAACACTCTCTCCCTGTCTGTTTCAGTATCTAACACTCTCTCTCCCTGTCTGTTTCAGTGTGTAACTCTCTCTCCCTGTCTGTTTCAGTATCTAACACTCTCTCTCCCTGTCTGTTTCAGTATCTAACACTCTCTCTCCCTGTCTGTTTCAGTGTGTAACACTCTCTCCCTGTCTGTTTCAGTGTGTAACTCTCTCTCCCTGTCTGTTTCAGTGTGTAACTCTCTCTCCCTGTCTGTTTCAGTGTGTAACTCTCTCTCCCTGTCTGTTTCAGTATGTAACTCTCTCTCCCTGTCTGTTTCAGTATCTAACACTCTCTCTCCCTGTCTGTTTCAGTATGTAACTCTCTCTCCCTGTCTGTTTCAGTGTGTAACTCTCTCTCCCTGTCTGTTTCAGTATGTAACTCTCTCTCCCTGTCTGTTTCAGTGTGTAACTCTCTCTCCCTATCTGTTTCAGTATGTAACTCTCTCTCCCTGTCTGTTTCAGTATATAACTCTCTCTCCCTGTCTGTTTCAGTATGTAACTCTCTCTCCCTGTCTGTTTCAGTATCTAACACTCTCTCTCCCTGTCTGTTTCAGTGTGTAACTCTCTCTCCCTGTCTGTTTCAGTATGTAACTCTCTCTCCCTGTCTGTTTCAGTGTGTAACTCTCTCTCCCTGTCTGTTTCAGTATGTAACTCTCTCTCCCTGTCTGTTTCAGTGTGTAACACTCTCTCCCTGTCTGTTTCAGTATGTAACTCTCTCTCCCTGTCTGTTTCAGTATCTAACACTCTCTCTCCCTGTCTGTTTCAGTATGTAACTCTCTCTCCCTGTCTGTTTCAGTATCTAACACTCTCTCTCCCTGTCTGTAACTCTCTCTCCCTGTCTGTTTCAGTATCTAACACTCTCTCTCCCTGTCTGTTTCAGTATCTAACACTCTCTCTCCCTGTCTGTTTCAGTGTGTAACTCTCTCTCCCTGTCTGTTTCAGTATGTAACTCTCTCTCCCTGTCTGTTTCAGTATGTAACTCTCTCTCCCTGTCTGTTTCAGTATCTAACACTCTCTCTCCCTGTCTGTTTCAGTATCTAACACTCTCTCTCCCTGTCTGTTTCAGTGTGTAACTCTCTCTCCCTGTCTGTTTCAGTATGTAACTCTCTCTCCCTGTCTGTTTCAGTATGTAACTCTCTCTCCCTGTCTGTTTCAGTGTGTAACTCTCTCTCCCTGTCTGTTTCAGTATGTAACTCTCTCTCCCTGTCTGTTTCAGTATGTAACTCTCTCTCCCTGTCTGTTTCAGTATGTAACTCTCTCTCTCTGTCTGTTTCAGTATCTAACACTCTCTCTCCCTGTCTGTTTCAGTGTGTAACTCTCTCTCCCTGTCTGTTTCAGTGTGTAACTCTCTCTCCCTGTCTGTTTCAGTGTGTAACTCTCTCTCCCTGTCTGTTTCAGTGTGTAACTCTCTCTCCCTGTCTGTTTCAGTGTGTAACTCTCTCTCCCTGTCTGTTTCAGTATGTAACTCTCTCTCCCTGTCTGTTTCAGTATGTAACTCTCTCTCCCTGTCTGTTTCAGTGTGTAACTCTCTCTCCCTGTCTGTTTCAGTATGTAACTCTCTCTCCCTGTCTGTTTCAGTGTGTAACTCTCTCTCCCTGTCTGTTTCAGTGTGTAACTCTCTCTCCCTGTCTGTTTCAGTGTGTAACTCTCTCTCCCTGTCTGTTTCAGTGTGTAACTCTCTCTCCCTGTCTGTTTCAGTGTGTAACTCTCTCTCCCTGTCTGTTTCAGTGTGTAACTCTCTCTCCCTGTCTGTTTCAGTGTGTAACTCTCTCTCCCTGTCTGTTTCAGTATGTAACTCTCTCTCCCTGTCTGTTTCAGTGTGTAACTCTCTCTCCCTGTCTGTTTCAGTGTGTAACTCTCTCTCCCTGTCTGTTTCAGTGTGTAACACTCTCTCCCTGTCTGTTTCAGTATGTAACTCTCTCTCCCTGTCTGTTTCAGTATGTAACTCTCTCTCCCTGTCTGTTTCAGTGTGTAACTCTCTCTCCCTGTCTGTTTCAGTGTGTAACTCTCTCTCCCTGTCTGTTTCAGTGTGTAACTCTCTCTCCCTGTCTGTTTCAGTATCTAACACTCTCTCTCCCTGTCTGTTTCAGTGTGTAACACTCTCTCCCTGTCTGTTTCAGTGTGTAACTCTCTCTCCCTGTCTGTTTCAGTATGTAACTCTCTCTCCCTGTCTGTTTCAGTGTGTAACTCTCTCTCCCTGTCTGTTTCAGTATGTAACTCTCTCTCCCTGTCTGTTTCAGTAACTAACACTCTCTCTCCCTGTCTGTTTCAGTGTGTAACTCTCTCTCCCTGTCTGTTTCAGTGTGTAACTCTCTCTCCCTGTCTATTTCAGTATGTAACTCTCTCTCCCTGTCTGTTTCAGTGTGTAACTCTCTCTCCCTGTCTGTTTCAGTGTGTAACACTCTCTCCCTGTCTGTTTCAGTGTGTAACTCTCTCTCCCTGTCTGTTTCAGTATGTAACTGTCTCTCCCTGTCTGTTTCAGTATGTAACTCTCTCTCCCTGTCTGTTTCAGTATCTAACACTCTCTCTCCCTGTCTGTTTCAGTGTGTAACTCTCTCTCCCTGTCTGTTTCAGTATGTAACTCTCTCTCCCTGTCTGTTTCAGTGTGTAACTCTCTCTCCCTGTCTGTTTCAGTGTGTAACTCTCTCTCCCTGTCTGTTTCAGTATGTAACTCTCTCTCCCTGTCTGTTTCAGTGTGTAACTCTCTCTCCCTGTCTGTTTCAGTATGCAACTCTCTCTCCCTGTCTGTTTCAGTATTTAACACTCTCTCTCCCTGTCTGTTTCAGTGTGTAACTCTCTCTCCCTGTCTGTTTCAGTGTGTAACTCTCTCTCCCTGTCTGTTTCAGTGTGTAACTCTCTCTCCCTGTCTGTTTCAGTGTGTAACTCTCTCTCCCTGTCTGTTTCAGTGTGTAACTCTCTCTCCCTGTCTGTTTCAGTATGGAACTCTCTCTCCCTGTCTGTTTCAGTGTGTAACTCTCTCTCCCTGTCTGTTTCAGTATGTAACTCTCTCTCCCTGTCTGTTTCAGTATGTAACTCTCTCTCCCTGTCTGTTTCAGTATCTAACACTCTCTCTCCCTGTCTGTTTCATTGTGTAACTCTCTCTCCCTGTCTGTTTCAGTGTGTAACTCTCTCTCCCTGTCTGTTTCAGTGTGTAACTCTCTCTCCCTGTCTGTTTCAGTGTGTAACTCTCTCTCCCTGTCTGTTTCAGTGTGTAACTCTCTCTCCCTGTCTGTTTCAGTATGTAACTCTCTCTCCCTGTCTGTTTCAGTATGTAACTCTCTCTCCCTGTCTGTTTCAGTATCTAACACTCTCTCTCCCTGTCTGTTTCAGTATGTAACTCTCTCTCCCTGTCTGTTTCAGTGTGTAACTCTCTCTCCCTGTCTGTTTCAGTGTGTAACTCTCTCTCCCTGTCTGTTTCAGTGTGTAACTCTCTCTCCCTGTCTGTTTCAGTGTGTAACTCTCTCTCCCTGTCTGTTTCAGTGTGTAACTCTCTCTCCCTGTCTGTTTCAGTGTGTAACTCTCTCTCCCTGTCTGTTTCAGTGTGTAACTCTCTCTCCCTGTCTGTTTCAGTATGTAACTCTCTCTCCCTGTCTGTTTCAGTGTGTAACTCTCTCTCCCTGTCTGTTTCAGTGTGTAACTCTCTCTCCCTGTCTGTTTCAGTGTGTAACACTCTCTCCCTGTCTGTTTCAGTATGTAACTCTCTCTCCCTGTCTGTTTCAGTATGTAACTCTCTCTCCCTGTCTGTTTCAGTGTGTAACTCTCTCTCCCTGTCTGTTTCAGTGTGTAACTCTCTCTCCCTGTCTGTTTCAGTGTGTAACTCTCTCTCCCTGTCTGTTTCAGTATCTAACACTCTCTCTCCCTGTCTGTTTCAGTGTGTAACACTCTCTCCCTGTCTGTTTCAGTGTGTAACTCTCTCTCCCTGTCTGTTTCAGTATGTAACTCTCTCTCCCTGTCTGTTTCAGTGTGTAACTCTCTCTCCCTGTCTGTTTCAGTATGTAACTCTCTCTCCCTGTCTGTTTCAGTAACTAACACTCACTCTCCCTGTCTGTTTCAGTGTGTAACTCTCTCTCCCTGTCTGTTTCAGTATGTAACTCTCTCTCCCTGTCTGTTTCAGTGTGTAACTCTCTCTCCCTGTCTGTTTCAGTGTGTAACACTCTCTCCCTGTCTGTTTCAGTGTGTAACTCTCTCTCCCTGTCTGTTTCAGTATGTAACTCTCTCTCCCTGTCTGTTTCAGTATGTAACTCTCTCTCCCTGTCTGTTTCAGTATCTAACACTCTCTCTCCCTGTCTGTTTCAGTGTGTAACTCTCTCTCCCTGTCTGTTTCAGTATGTAACTCTCTCTCCCTGTCTGTTTCAGTGTGTAACTCTCTCTCCCTGTCTGTTTCAGTGTGTAACTCT
Source organism: Coregonus lavaretus (assembly GCF_964263955.1). Lineage (NCBI taxonomy): Eukaryota > Metazoa > Chordata > Actinopteri > Salmoniformes > Salmonidae > Coregonus > Coregonus lavaretus. Next base: position 98,219 of record NW_028161255.1, read on the forward strand.
CTCTCCCTGTCTGTTTCAGTATGTAACTCTCTCTCCCTGTCTGTTTCAGTGTGTAACTCTCTCTCCCTGTCTGTTTCAGTATGCAACTCTCTCTCCCTGTCTGTTTCAGTATTTAACACTCTCTCTCCCTGTCTGTTTCAGTGTGTAACTCTCTCTCCCTGTCTGTTTCAGTGTGTAACTCTCTCTCCCTGTCTGTTTCAGTGTGTAACTCTCTCTCCCTGTCTGTTTCAGTGTGTAACTCTCTCTCCCTGTCTGTTTCAGTGTGTAACTCTCTCTCCCTGTCTGTTTCAGTATGGAACTCTCTCTCCCTGTCTGTTTCAGTGTGTAACTCTCTCTCCCTGTCTGTTTCAGTATGTAACTCTCTCTCCCTGTCTGTTTCAGTATGTAACTCTCTCTCCCTGTCTGTTTCAGTATCTAACACTCTCTCTCCCTGTCTGTTTCATTGTGTAACTCTCTCTCCCTGTCTGTTTCAGTGTGTAACTCTCTCTCCCTGTCTGTTTCAGTATGTAACTCTCTCTCCCTGTCTGTTTCAGTGTGTAACTCTCTCTCCCTATCTGTTTCAGTATGTAACTCTCTCTCCCTGTCTGTTTCAGTATGTAACTCTCTCTCTCCCTGTCTGTTTCAGTGTGTAACACTCTCTCCCTGTCTGTTTCAGTATCTAACACTCTCTCTCCCTGTCTGTTTCAGTGTGTAACTCTCTCTCCCTGTCTGTTTCAGTATCTAACACTCTCTCTCCCTGTCTGTTTCAGTATCTAACACTCTCTCTCCCTGTCTGTTTCAGTGTGTAACACTCTCTCCCTGTCTGTTTCAGTGTGTAACTCTCTCTCCCTGTCTGTTTCAGTGTGTAACTCTCTCTCCCTGTCTGTTTCAGTGTGTAACTCTCTCTCCCTGTCTGTTTCAGTATGTAACTCTCTCTCCCTGTCTGTTTCAGTATCTAACACTCTCTCTCCCTGTCTGTTTCAGTATGTAACTCTCTCTCCCTGTCTGTTTCAGTGTGTAACTCTCTCTCCCTGTCTGTTTCAGTATGTAACTCTCTCTCCCTGTCTGTTTCAGTGTGTAACTCTCTCTCCCTATCTGTTTCAGTATGTAACTCTCTCTCCCTGTCTGTTTCAGTATATAACTCTCTCTCCCTGTCTGTTTCAGTATGTAACTCTCTCTCCCTGTCTGTTTCAGTATCTAACACTCTCTCTCCCTGTCTGTTTCAGTGTGTAACTCTCTCTCCCTGTCTGTTTCAGTATGTAACTCTCTCTCCCTGTCTGTTTCAGTATGTAACTCTCTCTCCCTGTCTGTTTCAGTGTGTAACTCTCTCTCCCTGTCTGTTTCAGTATGTAACTCTCTCTCCCTGTCTGTTTCAGTGTGTAACACTCTCTCCCTGTCTGTTTCAGTATGTAACTCTCTCTCCCTGTCTGTTTCAGTATCTAACACTCTCTCTCCCTGTCTGTTTCAGTATGTAACTCTCTCTCCCTGTCTGTTTCAGTATCTAACACTCTCTCTCCCTGTCTGTAACTCTCTCTCCCTGTCTGTTTCAGTATCTAACACTCTCTCTCCCTGTCTGTTTCAGTATCTAACACTCTCTCTCCCTGTCTGTTTCAGTGTGTAACACTCTCTCCCTGTCTGTTTCAGTATGTAACTCTCTCTCCCTGTCTGTTTCAGTATGTAACTCTGTCTCCCTGTCTGTTTCAGTGTGTAACTCTCTCTCCCTGTCTGTTTCAGTATGTAACTCTCTCTCCCTGTCTGTTAGTATGTAACTCTCTCTCCCTGTCTGTTTCAGTATGTAACTCTCTCTCTCTGTCTGTTTCAGTATCTAACACTCTCTCTCCCTGTCTGTTTCAGTGTGTAACTCTCTCTCCCTGTCTGTTTCAGTGTGTAACTCTCTCTCCCTGTCTGTTTCAGTGTGTAACTCTCTCTCCCTGTCTGTTTCAGTGTGTAACTCTCTCTCCCTGTCTGTTTCAGTGTGTAACTCTCTCTCCCTGTCTGTTTCAGTATGTAACTCTCTCTCCCTGTCTGTTTCAGTATGTAACTCTCTCTCCCTGTCTGTTTCAGTATCTAACACTCTCTCTCCCTGTCTGTTTCAGTATGTAACTCTCTCTCCCTGTCTGTTTCAGTGTGTAACTCTCTCTCCCTGTCTGTTTCAGTGTGTAACTCTCTCTCCCTGTCTGTTTCAGTGTGTAACTCTCTCTCCCTGTCTGTTTCAGTGTGTAACTCTCTCTCCCTGTCTGTTTCAGTGTGTAACTCTCTCTCCCTGTCTGTTTCAGTGTGTAACTCTCTCTCCCTGTCTGTTTCAGTGTGTAACTCTCTCTCCCTGTCTGTTTCAGTATGTAACTCTCTCTCCCTGTCTGTTTCAGTGTGTAACTCTCTCTCCCTGTCTGTTTCAGTGTGTAACACTCTCTCCCTGTCTGTTTCAGTATGTAACTCTCTCTCCCTGTCTGTTTCAGTATGTAACTCTCTCTCCCTGTCTGTTTCAGTGTGTAACTCTCTCTCCCTGTCTGTTTCAGTGTGTAACTCTCTCTCCCTGTCTGTTTCAGTGTGTAACTCTCTCTCCCTGTCTGTTTCAGTATCTAACACTCTCTCTCCCTGTCTGTTTCAGTGTGTAACTCTCTCTCCCTGTCTGTTTCAGTATGTAACTCTCTCTCCCTGTCTGTTTCAGTGTGTAACACTCTCTCCCTGTCTGTTTCAGTGTGTAACACTCTCTCCCTGTCTGTTTCAGTATGTAACTCTCTCTCCCTGTCTGTTTCAGTATGTAACTCTCTCTCCCTGTCTGTTTCAGTGTGTAACTCTCTCTCCCTGTCTGTTTCAGTGTGTAACTCTCTCTCCCTGTCTGTTTCAGTGTGTAACTCTCTCTCCCTGTCTGTTTCAGTGTGTAACTCTCTCTCCCTGTCTGTTTCAGTATGTAACTCTCTCTCCCTGTCTGTTTCAGTGTGTAACTCTCTCTCCCTGTCTGTTTCAGTGTGTAACTCTCTCTCCCTGTCTGTTTCAGTATGCAACTCTCTCTCCCTGTCTGTTTCAGTGTGTAACTCTCTCTCCCTGTCTGTTTCAGTATGTAACTCTCTCTCCCTGTCTGTTTCAGTGTGTAACTCTCTCTCCCTGTCTGTTTCAGTGTGTAACTCTCTCTCCCTGTCTGTTTCAGTATGCAACTCTCTCTCCCTGTCTGTTTCAGTATGTAACTCTCTCTCCCTGTCTGTTTCAGTATGTAACTCTTTCTCCCTGTCTGTTTCAGTATGTAACTCTCTCTCCCTGTCTGTTTCAGTATGTAACTCTCTCTCCCTGTCTGTTTCAGTATCTAACACTCTCTCTCCCTGTCTGTTTCAGTGTGTAACTCTCTCTCCCTGTCTGTTTCAGTGTGTAACTCTCTCTCCCTGTCTGTTTCAGTATGTAACTCTCTCTCCCTGTCTGTTTCAGTGTGTAACTCTCTCTCCCTGTCTGTTTCAGTATGTAACTCTCTCTCCCCTGTCTGTTTCAGTGTGTAACTCTCTCTCCCTGTCTGTTTCAGTGTGTAACTCTCTCTCCCTGTCTGTTTCAGTGTGTAACTCTCTCTCCCTGTCTGTTTCAGTATCTAACACTCTCTCTCCCTGTCTGTTTCAGTGTGTAACACTCTCTCCTGTCTGTTTCAGTGTGTAACTCTCTCTCCCTGTCTGTTTCAGTATGTAACTCTCTCTCCCTGTCTGTTTCAGTGTGTAACTCTCTCTCCCTGTCTGTTTCAGTATGTAACTCTCTCTCCCTGTCTGTTTCAGTATCTAACACTCTCTCTCCCTGTCTGTTTCAGTGTGTAACTCTCTCTCCCTGTCTGTTTCAGTGTGTAACTCTCTCTCCCTGTCTATTTCAGTATGTAACTCTCTCTCCCTGTCTGTTTCAGTGTGTAACTCTCTCTCCCTGTCTGTTTCAGTGTGTAACACTCTCTCCCTGTCTGTTTCAGTGTGTAACTCTCTCTCCCTGTCTGTTTCAGTATGTAACTCTCTCTCCCTGTCTGTTTCAGTATGTAACTCTCTCTCCCTGTCTGTTTCAGTATCTAACACTCTCTCTCCCTGTCTGTTTCAGTGTGTAACTCTCTCTCCCTGTCTGTTTCAGTATGTAACTCTCTCTCCCTGTCTGTTTCAGTGTGTAACTCTCTCTCCCTGTCTGTTTCAGTGTGTAACTCTCTCTCCCTGTCTGTTTCAGTATGTAACTCTCTCTCCCTGTCTGTTTCAGTGTGTAACTCTCTCTCCCTGTCTGTTTCAGTATGCAACTCTCTCTCCCTGTCTGTTTCAGTATCTAACACTCTCTCTCCCTGTCTGTTTCAGTGTGTAACTCTCTCTCCCTGTCTGTTTCAGTGTGTAACTCTCTCTCCCTGTCTGTTTCAGTGTGTAACTCTCTCTCCCTGTCTGTTTCAGTGTGTAACTCTCTCTCCCTGTCTGTTTCAGTGTGTAACTCTCTCTCCCTGTCTGTTTCAGTGTGTAACTCTCTCTCCCTGTCTGTTTCAGTATGTAACTCTCTCTCCCTGTCTGTTTCAGTGTGTAACTCTCTCTCCCTGTCTGTTTCAGTATGTAACTCTCTCTCCCTGTCTGTTTCAGTATGTAACTCTCTCTCCCTGTCTGTTTCAGTATCTAACACTCTCTCTCCCTGTCTGTTTCATTGTGTAACTCTCTCTCCCTGTCTGTTTCAGTGTGTAACTCTCTCTCCCTGTCTGTTTCAGTATGTAACTCTCTCTCCCTGTCTTTTTCAGTGTGTAACTCTCTCTCCCTATCTGTTTCAGTATGTAACTCTCTCTCCCTGTCTGTTTCAGTATGTAACTCTCTCTCTCCCTGTCTGTTTCAGTGTGTAACACTCTCTCCCTGTCTGTTTCAGTATCTAACACTCTCTCTCCCTGTCTGTTTCAGTGTGTAACTCTCTCTCCCTATCTGTTTCAGTATGTAACTCTCTCTCCCTGTCTGTTTCAGTATCTAACACTCTCTCTCCCTGTCTGTTTCAGTGTGTAACACTCTCTCCCTGTCTGTTTCAGTGTGTAACTCTCTCTCCCTGTCTGTTTCAGTATGTAACTCTCTCTCCCTGTCTGTTTCAGTGTGTAACTCTCTCTCCCTGTCTGTTTCAGTATGTAACTCTCTCTCCCTGTCTGTTTCAGTAACTAACACTCTCTCTCCCTGTCTGTTTCAGTGTGTAACTCTCTCTCCCTGTCTGTTTCAGTGTGTAACTCTCTCTCCCTGTCTATTTCAGTATGTAACTCTCTCTCCCTGTCTGTTTCAGTGTGTAACTCTCTCTCCCTGTCTGTTTCAGTGTGTAACACTCTCTCCCTGTCTGTTTCAGTGTGTAACTCTCTCTCCCTGTCTGTTTCAGTATGTAACTGTCTCTCCCTGTCTGTTTCAGTATGTAACTCTCTCTCCCTGTCTGTTTCAGTATCTAACACTCTCTCTCCCTGTCTGTTTCAGTGTGTAACTCTCTCTCCCTGTCTGTTTCAGTATGTAACTCTCTCTCCCTGTCTGTTTCAGTGTGTAACTCTCTCTCCCTGTCTGTTTCAGTGTGTAACTCTCTCTCCCTGTCTGTTTCAGTATGTAACTCTCTCTCCCTGTCTGTTTCAGTGTGTAACTCTCTCTCCCTGTCTGTTTCAGTATGCAACTCTCTCTCCCTGTCTGTTTCAGTATTTAACACTCTCTCTCCCTGTCTGTTTCAGTGTGTAACTCTCTCTCCCTGTCTGTTTCAGTGTGTAACTCTCTCTCCCTGTCTGTTTCAGTGTGTAACTCTCTCTCCCTGTCTGTTTCAGTGTGTAACTCTCTCTCCCTGTCTGTTTCAGTGTGTAACTCTCTCTCCCTGTCTGTTTCAGTATGGAACTCTCTCTCCCTGTCTGTTTCAGTGTGTAACTCTCTCTCCCTGTCTGTTTCAGTATGTAACTCTCTCTCCCTGTCTGTTTCAGTATGTAACTCTCTCTCCCTGTCTGTTTCAGTATCTAACACTCTCTCTCCCTGTCTGTTTCATTGTGTAACTCTCTCTCCCTGTCTGTTTCAGTGTGTAACTCTCTCTCCCTGTCTGTTTCAGTGTGTAACTCTCTCTCCCTGTCTGTTTCAGTGTGTAACTCTCTCTCCCTGTCTGTTTCAGTGTGTAACTCTCTCTCCCTGTCTGTTTCAGTATGTAACTCTCTCTCCCTGTCTGTTTCAGTATGTAACTCTCTCTCCCTGTCTGTTTCAGTATCTAACACTCTCTCTCCCTGTCTGTTTCAGTATGTAACTCTCTCTCCCTGTCTGTTTCAGTGTGTAACTCTCTCTCCCTGTCTGTTTCAGTGTGTAACTCTCTCTCCCTGTCTGTTTCAGTGTGTAACTCTCTCTCCCTGTCTGTTTCAGTGTGTAACTCTCTCTCCCTGTCTGTTTCAGTGTGTAACTCTCTCTCCCTGTCTGTTTCAGTGTGTAACTCTCTCTCCCTGTCTGTTTCAGTGTGTAACTCTCTCTCCCTGTCTGTTTCAGTATGTAACTCTCTCTCCCTGTCTGTTTCAGTGTGTAACTCTCTCTCCCTGTCTGTTTCAGTGTGTAACTCTCTCTCCCTGTCTGTTTCAGTGTGTAACACTCTCTCCCTGTCTGTTTCAGTATGTAACTCTCTCTCCCTGTCTGTTTCAGTATGTAACTCTCTCTCCCTGTCTGTTTCAGTGTGTAACTCTCTCTCCCTGTCTGTTTCAGTGTGTAACTCTCTCTCCCTGTCTGTTTCAGTGTGTAACTCTCTCTCCCTGTCTGTTTCAGTATCTAACACTCTCTCTCCCTGTCTGTTTCAGTGTGTAACACTCTCTCCCTGTCTGTTTCAGTGTGTAACTCTCTCTCCCTGTCTGTTTCAGTATGTAACTCTCTCTCCCTGTCTGTTTCAGTGTGTAACTCTCTCTCCCTGTCTGTTTCAGTATGTAACTCTCTCTCCCTGTCTGTTTCAGTAACTAACACTCACTCTCCCTGTCTGTTTCAGTGTGTAACTCTCTCTCCCTGTCTGTTTCAGTATGTAACTCTCTCTCCCTGTCTGTTTCAGTGTGTAACTCTCTCTCCCTGTCTGTTTCAGTGTGTAACACTCTCTCCCTGTCTGTTTCAGTGTGTAACTCTCTCTCCCTGTCTGTTTCAGTATGTAACTCTCTCTCCCTGTCTGTTTCAGTATGTAACTCTCTCTCCCTGTCTGTTTCAGTATCTAACACTCTCTCTCCCTGTCTGTTTCAGTGTGTAACTCTCTCTCCCTGTCTGTTTCAGTATGTAACTCTCTCTCCCTGTCTGTTTCAGTGTGTAACTCTCTCTCCCTGTCTGTTTCAGTGTGTAACTCTCTCTCCCTGTCTGTTTCAGTATGTAACTCTCTCTCCCTGTCTGTTTCAGTGTGTAACTCTCTCTCCCTGTCTGTTTCAGTATGCAACTCTCTCTCCCTGTCTGTTTCAGTATTTAACACTCTCTCTCCCTGTCTGTTTCAGTGTGTAACTCTCTCTCCCTGTCTGTTTCAGTGTGTAACTCTCTCTCCCTGTCTGTTTCAGTGTGTAACTCTCTCTCCCTGTCTGTTTCAGTGTGTAACTCTCTCTCCCTGTCTGTTTCAGTGTGTAACTCTCTCTCCCTGTCTGTTTCAGTATGGAACTCTCTCTCCCTGTCTGTTTCAGTGTGTAACTCTCTCTCCCTGTCTGTTTCAGTATGTAACTCTCTCTCCCTGTCTGTTTCAGTATGTAACTCTCTCTCCCTGTCTGTTTCAGTATCTAACACTCTCTCTCCCTGTCTGTTTCATTGTGTAACTCTCTCTCCCTGTCTGTTTCAGTGTGTAACTCTCTCTCCCTGTCTGTTTCAGTATGTAACTCTCTCTCCCTGTCTGTTTCAGTGTGTAACTCTCTCTCCCTATCTGTTTCAGTATGTAACTCTCTCTCCCTGTCTGTTTCAGTATGTAACTCTCTCTCTCCCTGTCTGTTTCAGTGTGTAACACTCTCTCCCTGTCTGTTTCAGTATCTAACACTCTCTCTCCCTGTCTGTTTCAGTGTGTAACTCTCTCTCCCTGTCTGTTTCAGTATCTAACACTCTCTCTCCCTGTCTGTTTCAGTATCTAACACTCTCTCTCCCTGTCTGTTTCAGTGTGTAACACTCTCTCCCTGTCTGTTTCAGTGTGTAACTCTCTCTCCCTGTCTGTTTCAGTGTGTAACTCTCTCTCCCTGTCTGTTTCAGTGTGTAACTCTCTCTCCCTGTCTGTTTCAGTATGTAACTCTCTCTCCCTGTCTGTTTCAGTATCTAACACTCTCTCTCCCTGTCTGTTTCAGTATGTAACTCTCTCTCCCTGTCTGTTTCAGTGTGTAACTCTCTCTCCCTGTCTGTTTCAGTATGTAACTCTCTCTCCCTGTCTGTTTCAGTGTGTAACTCTCTCTCCCTATCTGTTTCAGTATGTAACTCTCTCTCCCTGTCTGTTTCAGTATATAACTCTCTCTCCCTGTCTGTTTCAGTATGTAACTCTCTCTCCCTGTCTGTTTCAGTATCTAACACTCTCTCTCCCTGTCTGTTTCAGTGTGTAACTCTCTCTCCCTGTCTGTTTCAGTATGTAACTCTCTCTCCCTGTCTGTTTCAGTATGTAACTCTCTCTCCCTGTCTGTTTCAGTGTGTAACTCTCTCTCCCTGTCTGTTTCAGTATGTAACTCTCTCTCCCTGTCTGTTTCAGTGTGTAACACTCTCTCCCTGTCTGTTTCAGTATGTAACTCTCTCTCCCTGTCTGTTTCAGTATCTAACACTCTCTCTCCCTGTCTGTTTCAGTATGTAACTCTCTCTCCCTGTCTGTTTCAGTATCTAACACTCTCTCTCCCTGTCTGTAACTCTCTCTCCCTGTCTGTTTCAGTATCTAACTGTCACGGTTCAGACAGACGACCAGAGGACCACAATTGCGTCACACCAGAAAGTTTATTAAACTTAAGGGAAAAGGGAAGTAGGGAGTGAATGAAGGCTCCAGGGGTAACCGGGATCCCGTCCAATGCGCTGGGTCTGTGCCCCCCCCAGTGGCAGCGATGCGTCCTATGAAGCCGGTGGTGGGTGGTCCAGAAGTCCTGGGGGGGGGAGACACAGACACAACAGGGCGGAATGAAACCAGGCAGCAGTACAGTTCAAGGGAAATCCAAAATACGTAGTAGCAAGGCAGAAGGCTGGTCAGAGTTACCGGGATTGAAGAGTAGTCAGGAGTCGTAATGGCAGAAGCAGGTCTGGATCTCCTGAGGCAGAAGAGTATCCAAAAAACAGGCAGGTCCGGGGTCACAAAACCAGGGTGAGCCAGAAGCGCGAGCAAACAGGTTCCGGGTGTGAGCTTTGCAGACGATCTGACACCGGAGAGCTGAAAGACAGGGCCTTAAATACTGGGAGAGGTAGTGGGTAATGCAGCGCAGCTGGCAGAGTAATTAGAGCAGAGCAGAGCAGGGACAGGTGGAGCTAGTTAGGCTGAGTAGAGAGAGTGGTGAGCAGAGTAGAAGAAAATTAAGGTGGTAACCCGGTGGAGTGAGAGGCCCATGACAGAACCCCCCCCCCAAGGGACGGCCCCAGAAGTCCCAAGAGCAACACCACGCCGGGCGGGAGGAGGGGAGCCGGAGGAGGGCTAGAACTCCTCCGAACGGTCCGAGTGAACGTCCTCATCCTCGGAGGAAGCCGGAGGGCCGTGGTCGGGAGATGGGACAGGTCCCGAGACAGGATCAGGCACAGGACAGGAAGCCGAGCGGGCCGGACGGTTAGGGACCCCTCTGGGGCGGCCCCTACGGATTGCAGGTTGATCAGGATGCCGTTGGTGGAAAGCGGTGATGAGAGTCCTATCCACAATCCGACTAGCTGGCACCCAGGTCCTTTCCTCAGGTCCATAGCCCTCCCAGTCAATGAGGTACTGGAGACCCCTACCCCTCCGTCTGGACCGAAGCAGGCGGCGGACGGTGTAAACCAGACCACCATCGACGAGCCGTGGAGGAGGAGGACCAGGCGCAGCAGGGACCAGCGGACTCTCATGGATGGGCTTAATCTTGGACACATGGAAAGTGGGGTGCACCCTCAGGGAATTAGGCAGTTGGAGCCGGACAGCAGTTGGGCTAATCACTCTTATGATAGGGAATGGGCCAATGAACCGAGGTGCCAGCTTCTGCGACTCCACCCTGAGTGGCAGGTTCTTTGATGACAACCACACCCTTTGACCAACATGGTAGGTGGGAGCAGGAACTCTCCGACGGTTGGCCCCGGTAGTGTAGCTGGCAACGGACCTGAGGAGTGTGGCTCGGGCTTGTGACCAGGTGCGGCGACATCGACGGGCAAAAGCAAGTGCAGATGGGCAAGTAACCTCCTCCTCCTGGCTGGCAAATAGAGGAGGCTGGTATCCATAAACACATTGGAAAGGGGACATACCGATGGCAGAGCAGGTCAGAGAATTGTGTGCGTACTCCACCCATGTCAATTGCTGCGACCAGGAGTGGGGGTTGCGTGAAGTCATGCATCGCAGTGCCTTCTCGAGCTCCTGATTAGCCCGCTCTGACTGCCCATTGGATTGGGGATGGAATCCGGAAGTCAGACTGACTGTGGCTCCCAGCAGGTGACAGAACTCCTTCCAAAAAGCGGAGGAGAATTGTGGACCACGGTCAGAAACTACATCCTTAGGCAGTCCGTGGATCCGGAAGACGTGTTCCAGGACCACCTGGGCGGTCTCCTTGGCGGTTGGGAGCTTGGGGAGGGGAATGAAGTGTGCCATCTTGCTGAAACGGTCAACGATGGTGAGAATGACGGTCATGCCACTTGAAGGGGGCAGCCCCGTGACAAAGTCAAGGGCGATGTGAGACCAGGGACGTCTGGGCACAGGCAGGGGCTGCAGCAATCCGGCTGGGGGCTGGCAGGACGACTTGTGTTGGTTGCAGATGGGGCAGGCTTGGACGAATTCCCGTACATCCTTCCTCAGAGAGGGCCACCAGAACCTCTGGGCGAGCAGGTTGTAAGTGCGGGTGGAGCCAGGGTGACAAGCTAGGCGGGAGTCATGTCCCCACTGAATGACCTGGGACCTCAGGTCTTCGGGGACAAAAAGGCGGTCAGCTGGGCAAGTGCTGGGACCTGGCTGGTTACGGAGAGCCTCCAGCACCTGTTCCTCAACAGCCCAGGTCAGAGCTGCAACGATGCAGGGACTTGGCAGAATCGACACAGGGTCCTTGGAGGGGGTGTCATCCTTCTGGAATTGACGGGAGAGGGCGTCTGGCTTGGTGTTGCGTGATCCAGGCCGGTATGACAGAGTGAAATTAAACCTGGTGAAGAACAGGGCCCAGCGGGACTGCCTGGAGTTCAACCGTTTGGCCGTGCGGATGTACTCCAAGTTCTTATGATCGGTCCAAACGAGAAATGGAATGGTGGACCCCTCCAGCCAGTGACGCCACTCCTCCAAGGCAAGCTTCACAGCCAGCAGCTCACGGTTCCCTATGTCGTAATTGCACTCAGAGGGGGACAACCGACGTGAGAAAAAGGCACAGGGATGGAGCTTCCTATCCTCCGCAGCCCACTGAGAAACCACAGCACCAACTCCCACATCCGAGGCGTCCACCTCCACAATGAATTGCCGGTCCACATCAGGCATCTGGAGGATGGGAGCGGAGGTGAACCTCACCTTGAGGGTACTGAAGGCTTTGTCGGCTGCTGGGGTCCAGGTGAAGGGTTGCTTGGTGCTGGTTAGAGCAGTGAGAGGGGCAGCAACGGTACTGTAGTTCCGGATAAACTTCCTATAGAAGTTAGCAAACCCCAGAAACTGTTGCAGCTTCTTTCTGTTCTCCGGAACTGGCCATGAAGTGACTGCTGATACCTTGGCAGGATCCATTTGGATACTTCCCTCTGCCACTATGTACCCCAGGAAGGCCACTGTCTTGACGTGAAACTCACATTTCTCTGCCTTGGCGTAGAGGGAATTCTCCAGAAGACGATGAAGGACTTGCTGGACATGGCGGGTGTGTTCAGACAGGTTTCTGGAGTAAATTAAGATGTCATCCAGGTAAACGAAGACAAACTTGTTTAACATGTCCCGCAGTACATCATTCACTAGAGCCTGGAACACAGCAGGAGCATTGGTGAGGCCAAAAGGCATAACCAGATACTCGTAGTGGCCTGTTGGTGTATTGAATGCGGTTTTCCATTCATCTCCCTCCCGGATCCGCACTAGGTGGTAAGCGTTTCTGAGATCCAACTTGGTAAAAACAGTGGCTCCCTGGAGCAACTCAAAAGCAGAGGTGAGCAGAGGCAGAGGGTAACGGTTTTTCACTGTGATGTCGTTGAGTCCCCTGTAGTCGATGCAGGGGCGAAGAGATCCGTCCTTCTTCCCCACAAAGAAGAAGCCAGCACCAGCAGGAGATGAAGATGAACGGATTAATCCTGCGGACAGAGAGCCATTGATGTAGTCCTCCATGGACTTTCTTTCAGGAGCAGACAACGAATAAAGACGACCCCTTGGAGGAGCTGTTCCAGGGAGGAGGTCGATGGCACAGTCGTACGGTCGGTGAGGGGGCAGAGATGTGGCTCTTGCTTTGTTAAACACCTCTCTGAGACCATGGTAGCATTCTGGGACATTGGAGAGGTCAGGAGCGGAGTTAGTAGGTACTGGCCGAGGGGGTAGTGCGGCAGCAAGCAGGCAGGTTCGGTGGCAGTCCTCTCCCCACTCCCTGATCACCCCGGTCACCCAGTCGAGCTGAGGGTTGTGCCGGCGGAGCCATGGGTAACCCAGGATGAGGGGTTGGCCTGGAGAGGGGAGCAGGTGAAACTGGATAGTTTCTTGATGGTTTCCGGACAGACCCATCGAGACCGGGGCCGTGACATGAGTGACCGATCCGAGTAAGTGTCCGTCCAGTGCCCGGGCAGGAATAGGAGGTGTCAAACGGAGGTTCTCCAGTCCCAGTTGGCGTGCCAGCTTGATGTCCATTATGTTGGCTTCGGCGCCAGAATCCACCAGAGCAGCCAGGGTGTGAGTAGAGTCAGAGAGGCGGAGGTGAACTTGCAGCAGGGGTTTGCGGTCGGAGGACTGGATGGTCATTGAACTCAACCGGACTCCCCCTACGCCCGGTGAGCTTCGGCCCTTTAAAGGGCAGGTTACCACACGATGTCCATCACCTCCACAATAGAGGCAGAGGTTTGAGGTGAAGCGGCGCTGGCGCTCTGCAGGAGTGAGGGAGGCTCGCCCAATCTCCATAGGCTCAGACTGATCAAGCTGACCTGGGTGAGTGGCAGTAGATGACAGGAGCCCAGTCGGATCTCTCCGAATGCCGGTAGTAGGTGGACCTTGGCGCCCCCTCTCACGACGACGGGTCTGTATCCTTCTGTCGATCCTGACAGTCAGTGCGATGGCTTCATCAAGAGTGGAAGGCAGTTCATGGGAGACCAACTCGTCCTTGATATAGTCAGCCAAACTATGGAAGAACGCGTCCACCAACGATGGTGTGTTCCAAGAACTTCGTCTAGCCAGGGTTCGGAAGTCGATGGAATGGTCTGCGACTGTACGTCTGCCTTGTCGAATACTGAACAGTTCACGAGACGCCTCTGCGGTGGGTGAATCCAGGTCAAACACCTTCAGCATCTCCTCAGCAAACAGGTCGAAGGTTGCACAAGCGGGGGTTTGACGTTCGAACTCTGCTGTTCCCCAGAGTCGAGCTCGGCCCGTCAGGTGAGTGATGGCATACCCAACTTTAGCCCCCTCCGTGGCGAAGGTCCTTGGCTGCAAGGAGAACTGAAGTCGGCAGCTAGTCAGGAATGGCCGGACCTGGGTTGAATCGCCGTTGAACCGCTCGGGGTTTCCAATCTTGGGTTCCGGAGCAGCGGCTGCAATGACCGGGGCAGGTAACTCGGGGGCTGGGCTGGTGGGCAGACTGGCTGGGGTAAGGTTGGTGAGGAGTTGAATGATCATGGCGAGTTGTTGTTGCTGCTGCTGGAACTGCTGCTCATGCTCATCGGTTTCCATGTCGGGGAAAGTGTGCGCTGAGTCCATAATGGTCAGATCGTACTGTCACGGTTCAGACAGACGACCAGAGGACCACAATTGCGTCACACCAGAAAGTTTATTAAACTTAAGGGAAAAGGGAAGTAGGGAGTGAATGAAGGCTCCAGGGGTAACCGGGATCCCGTCCAATGCGCTGGGTCTGTGCCCCCCCCAGTGGCAGCGATGCGTCCTATGAAGCCGGTGGTGGGTGGTCCAGAAGTCCTGGGGGGGGGAGACACAGACACAACAGGGCGGAATGAAACCAGGCAGCAGTACAGTTCAAGGGAAATCCAAAATACGTAGTAGCAAGGCAGAAGGCTGGTCAGAGTTACCGGGATTGAAGAGTAGTCAGGAGTCGTAATGGCAGAAGCAGGTCTGGATCTCCTGAGGCAGAAGAGTATCCAAAAAACAGGCAGGTCCGGGGTCACAAAACCAGGGTGAGCCAGAAGCGCGAGCAAACAGGTTCCGGGTGTGAGCTTTGCAGACGATCTGACACCGGAGAGCTGAAAGACAGGGCCTTAAATACTGGGAGAGGTAGTGGGTAATGCAGCGCAGCTGGCAGAGTAATTAGAGCAGAGCAGAGCAGGGACAGGTGGAGCTAGTTAGGCTGAGTAGAGAGAGTGGTGAGCAGAGTAGAAGAAAATTAAGGTGGTAACCCGGTGGAGTGAGAGGCCCATGACACTAACACTCTCTCTCCCTGTCTGTTTCAGTATCTAACACTCTCTCTCCCTGTCTGTTTCAGTGTGTAACACTCTCTCCCTGTCTGTTTCAGTATGTAACTCTCTCTCCCTGTCTGTTTCAGTATGTAACTCTGTCTCCCTGTCTGTTTCAGTGTGTAACTCTCTCTCCCTGTCTGTTTCAGTATGTAACTCTCTCTCCCTGTCTGTTAGTATGTAACTCTCTCTCCCTGTCTGTTTCAGTATGTAACTCTCTCTCTCTGTCTGTTTCAGTATCTAACACTCTCTCTCCCTTTCTGTTTCAGTGTGTAACTCTCTCTCCCTGTCTGTTTCAGTGTGTAACTCTCTCTCCCTGTCTGTTTCAGTGTGTAACTCTCTCTCCCTGTCTGTTTCAGTGTGTAACTCTCTCTCCCTGTCTGTTTCAGTGTGTAACTCTCTCTCCCTGTCTGTTTCAGTATGTAACTCTCTCTCCCTGTCTGTTTCAGTATGTAACTCTCTCTCCCTGTCTGTTTCAGTATCTAACACTCTCTCTCCCTGTCTGTTTCAGTATGTAACTCTCTCTCCCTGTCTGTTTCAGTGTGTAACTCTCTCTCCCTGTCTGTTTCAGTGTGTAACTCTCTCTCCCTGTCTGTTTCAGTGTGTAACTCTCTCTCCCTGTCTGTTTCAGTGTGTAACTCTCTCTCCCTGTCTGTTTCAGTGTGTAACTCTCTCTCCCTGTCTGTTTCAGTGTGTAACTCTCTCTCCCTGTCTGTTTCAGTGTGTAACTCTCTCTCCCTGTCTGTTTCAGTATGTAACTCTCTCTCCCTGTCTGTTTCAGTGTGTAACACTCTCTCCCTGTCTGTTTCAGTGTGTAACTCTCTCTCCCTGTCTGTTTCAGTATGTAACTCTCTCTCCCTGTCTGTTTCAGTGTGTAACTCTCTCTCCCTGTCTGTTTCAGTGTGTAACTCTCTCTCCCTGTCTGTTTCAGTGTGTAACTCTCTCTCCCTGTCTGTTTCAGTATCTAACACTCTCTCTCCCTGTCTGTTTCAGTGTGTAACTCTCTCTCCCTGTCTGTTTCAGTATGTAACTCTCTCTCCCTGTCTGTTTCAGTGTGTAACACTCTCTCCCTGTCTGTTTCAGTGTGTAACACTCTCTCCCTGTCTGTTTCAGTATGTAACTCTCTCTCCCTGTCTGTTTCAGTATGTAACTCTCTCTCCCTGTCTGTTTCAGTGTGTAACTCTCTCTCCCTGTCTGTTTCAGTGTGTAACTCTCTCTCCCTGTCTGTTTCAGTGTGTAACTCTCTCTCCCTGTCTGTTTCAGTGTGTAACTCTCTCTCCCTGTCTGTTTCAGTATGTAACTCTCTCTCCCTGTCTGTTTCAGTGTGTAACTCTCTCTCCCTGTCTGTTTCAGTGTGTAACTCTCTCTCCCTGTCTGTTTCAGTATGCAACTCTCTCTCCCTGTCTGTTTCAGTGTGTAACTCTCTCTCCCTGTCTGTTTCAGTATGTAACTCTCTCTCCCTGTCTGTTTCAGTGTGTAACTCTCTCTCCCTGTCTGTTTCAGTGTGTAACTCTCTCTCCCTGTCTGTTTCAGTATGCAACTCTCTCTCCCTGTCTGTTTCAGTATGTAACTCTCTCTCCCTGTCTGTTTCAGTATGTAACTCTTTCTCCCTGTCTGTTTCAGTATGTAACTCTCTCTCCCTGTCTGTTTCAGTATGTAACTCTCTCTCCCTGTCTGTTTCAGTATCTAACACTCTCTCTCCCTGTCTGTTTCAGTGTGTAACTCTCTCTCCCTGTCTGTTTCAGTGTGTAACTCTCTCTCCCTGTCTGTTTCAGTATGTAACTCTCTCTCCCTGTCTGTTTCAGTGTGTAACTCTCTCTCCCTGTCTGTTTCAGTATGTAACTCTCTCTCCCCTGTCTGTTTCAGTGTGTAACTCTCTCTCCCTGTCTGTTTCAGTGTGTAACTCTCTCTCCCTGTCTGTTTCAGTGTGTAACTCTCTCTCCCTGTCTGTTTCAGTATCTAACACTCTCTCTCCCTGTCTGTTTCAGTGTGTAACACTCTCTCCCTGTCTGTTTCAGTGTGTAACTCTCTCTCCCTGTCTGTTTCAGTATGTAACTCTCTCTCCCTGTCTGTTTCAGTGTGTAACTCTCTCTCCCTGTCTGTTTCAGTATGTAACTCTCTCTCCCTGTCTGTTTCAGTATCTAACACTCTCTCTCCCTGTCTGTTTCAGTGTGTAACTCTCTCTCCCTGTCTGTTTCAGTGTGTAACTCTCTCTCCCTGTCTATTTCAGTATGTAACTCTCTCTCCCTGTCTGTTTCAGTGTGTAACTCTCTCTCCCTGTCTGTTTCAGTGTGTAACACTCTCTCCCTGTCTGTTTCAGTGTGTAACTCTCTCTCCCTGTCTGTTTCAGTATGTAACTCTCTCTCCCTGTCTGTTTCAGTATGTAACTCTCTCTCCCTGTCTGTTTCAGTATCTAACACTCTCTCTCCCTGTCTGTTTCAGTGTGTAACTCTCTCTCCCTGTCTGTTTCAGTATGTAACTCTCTCTCCCTGTCTGTTTCAGTGTGTAACTCTCTCTCCCTGTCTGTTTCAGTGTGTAACTCTCTCTCCCTGTCTGTTTCAGTATGTAACTCTCTCTCCCTGTCTGTTTCAGTGTGTAACTCTCTCTCCCTGTCTGTTTCAGTATGCAACTCTCTCTCCCTGTCTGTTTCAGTATCTAACACTCTCTCTCCCTGTCTGTTTCAGTGTGTAACTCTCTCTCCCTGTCTGTTTCAGTGTGTAACTCTCTCTCCCTGTCTGTTTCAGTGTGTAACTCTCTCTCCCTGTCTGTTTCAGTGTGTAACTCTCTCTCCCTGTCTGTTTCAGTGTGTAACTCTCTCTCCCTGTCTGTTTCAGTGTGTAACTCTCTCTCCCTGTCTGTTTCAGTATGTAACTCTCTCTCCCTGTCTGTTTCAGTGTGTAACTCTCTCTCCCTGTCTGTTTCAGTATGTAACTCTCTCTCCCTGTCTGTTTCAGTATGTAACTCTCTCTCCCTGTCTGTTTCAGTATCTAACACTCTCTCTCCCTGTCTGTTTCATTGTGTAACTCTCTCTCCCTGTCTGTTTCAGTGTGTAACTCTCTCTCCCTGTCTGTTTCAGTATGTAACTCTCTCTCCCTGTCTTTTTCAGTGTGTAACTCTCTCTCCCTATCTGTTTCAGTATGTAACTCTCTCTCCCTGTCTGTTTCAGTATGTAACTCTCTCTCTCCCTGTCTGTTTCAGTGTGTAACACTCTCTCCCTGTCTGTTTCAGTATCTAACACTCTCTCTCCCTGTCTGTTTCAGTGTGTAACTCTCTCTCCCTATCTGTTTCAGTATGTAACTCTCTCTCCCTGTCTGTTTCAGTATCTAACACTCTCTCTCCCTGTCTGTTTCAGTATCTAACACTCTCTCTCCCTGTCTGTTTCAGTGTGTAACACTCTCTCCCTGTCTGTTTCAGTGTGTAACTCTCTCTCCCTGTCTGTTTCAGTATGTAACTCTCTCTCCCTGTCTGTTTCAGTGTGTAACTCTCTCTCCCTGTCTGTTTCAGTATGTAACTCTCTCTTCCTGTCTGTTTCAGTATCTAACACTCTCTCTCCCTGTCTGTTTCAGTATGTAACTCTCTCTCCCTGTCTGTTTCAGTGTGTAACTCTCTCTCCCTGTCTGTTTCAGTATGTAACTCTCTCTCCCTGTCTGTTTCAGTGTGTAACTCTCTCTCCCTATCTGTTTCAGTATGTAACTCTCTCTCCCTGTCTGTTTCAGTATATAACTCTCTCTCCCTGTCTGTTTCAGTATGTAACTCTCTCTCCCTGTCTGTTTCAGTATCTAACACTCTCTCTCCCTGTCTGTTTCAGTGTGTAACTCTCTCTCCCTGTCTGTTTCAGTATGTAACTCTCTCTCCCTGTCTGTTTCAGTATGTAACTCTCTCTCCCTGTCTGTTTCAGTGTGTAACTCTCTCTCCCTGTCTGTTTCAGTATGTAACTCTCTCTCCCTGTCTGTTTCAGTGTGTAACACTCTCTCCCTGTCTGTTTCAGTATGTAACTCTCTCTCCCTGTCTGTTTCAGTATCTAACACTCTCTCTCCCTGTCTGTTTCAGTATGTAACTCTCTCTCCCTGTCTGTTTCAGTATCTAACACTCTCTCTCCCTGTCTGTTTCAGTGTGTAACTCTCTCTCCCTGTCTGTTTCAGTATGTAACTCTCTCTCCCTGTCTGTTTCAGTGTGTAACACTCTCTCCCTGTCTGTTTCAGTGTGTAACACTCTCTCCCTGTCTGTTTCAGTATGTAACTCTCTCTCCCTGTCTGTTTCAGTATGTAACTCTCTCTCCCTGTCTGTTTCAGTGTGTAACTCTCTCTCCCTGTCTGTTTCAGTGTGTAACTCTCTCTCCCTGTCTGTTTCAGTGTGTAACTCTCTCTCCCTGTCTGTTTCAGTGTGTAACTCTCTCTCCCTGTCTGTTTCAGTATGTAACTCTCTCTCCCTGTCTGTTTCAGTGTGTAACTCTCTCTCCCTGTCTGTTTCAGTGTGTAACTCTCTCTCCCTGTCTGTTTCAGTATGCAACTCTCTCTCCCTGTCTGTTTCAGTGTGTAACTCTCTCTCCCTGTCTGTTTCAGTATGTAACTCTCTCTCCCTGTCTGTTTCAGTGTGTAACTCTCTCTCCCTGTCTGTTTCAGTGTGTAACTCTCTCTCCCTGTCTGTTTCAGTATGCAACTCTCTCTCCCTGTCTGTTTCAGTATGTAACTCTCTCTCCCTGTCTGTTTCAGTATGTAACTCTCTCTCCCTGTCTGTTTCAGTATGTAACTCTCTCTCCCTGTCTGTTTCAGTATGTAACTCTCTCTCCCTGTCTGTTTCAGTATCTAACACTCTCTCTCCCTGTCTGTTTCAGTGTGTAACTCTCTCTCCCTGTCTGTTTCAGTGTGTAACTCTCTCTCCCTGTCTGTTTCAGTATATAACTCTCTCTCCCTGTCTGTTTCAGTGTGTAACTCTCTCTCCCTGTCTGTTTCAGTATGTAACTCTCTCTCCCCTGTCTGTTTCAGTGTGTAACTCTCTCTCCCTGTCTGTTTCAGTGTGTAACTCTCTCTCCCTGTCTGTTTCAGTGTGTAACTCTCTCTCCCTGTCTGTTTCAGTATCTAACACTCTCTCTCCCTGTCTGTTTCAGTGTGTAACACTCTCTCCCTGTCTGTTTCAGTGTGTAACTCTCTCTCCCTGTCTGTTTCAGTATGTAACTCTCTCTCCCTGTCTGTTTCAGTGTGTAACTCTCTCTCCCTGTCTGTTTCAGTATGTAACTCTCTCTCCCTGTCTGTTTCAGTATCTAACACTCTCTCTCCCTGTCTGTTTCAGTGTGTAACTCTCTCTCCCTGTCTGTTTCAGTGTGTAACTCTCTCTCCCTGTCTATTTCAGTATGTAACTCTCTCTCCCTGTCTGTTTCAGTGTGTAACTCTCTCTCCCTGTCTGTTTCAGTGTGTAACACTCTCTCCCTGTCTGTTTCAGTGTGTAACTCTCTCTCCCTGTCTGTTTCAGTATGTAACTCTCTCTCCCTGTCTGTTTCAGTATGTAACTCTCTCTCCCTGTCTGTTTCAGTATCTAACACTCTCTCTCCCTGTCTGTTTCAGTGTGTAACTCTCTCTCCCTGTCTGTTTCAGTATGTAACTCTCTCTCCCTGTCTGTTTCAGTGTGTAACTGTCTCTCCCTGTCTGTTTCAGTGTGTAACTCTCTCTCCCTGTCTGTTTCAGTATGTAACTCTCTCTCCCTGTCTGTTTCAGTGTGTAACTCTCTCTCCCTGTCTGTTTCAGTATGCAACTCTCTCTCCCTGTCTTTTCAGTATCTAACACTCTCTCTCCCTGTCTGTTTCAGTGTGTAACTCTCTCTCCCTGTCTGTTTCAGTGTGTAACTCTCTCTCCCTGTCTGTTTCAGTGTGTAACTCTCTCTCCCTGTCTGTTTCAGTGTGTAACTCTCTCTCCCTGTCTGTTTCAGTGTGTAACTCTCTCTCCCTGTCTGTTTCAGTGTGTAACTCTCTCTCCCTGTCTGTTTCAGTATGTAACTCTCTCTCCCTGTCTGTTTCAGTGTGTAACTCTCTCTCCCTGTCTGTTTCAGTATGTAACTCTCTCTCCCTGTCTGTTTCAGTATGTAACTCTCTCTCCCTGTCTGTTTCAGTATCTAACACTCTCTCTCCCTGTCTGTTTCATTGTGTAACTCTCTCTCCCTGTCTGTTTCAGTGTGTAACTCTCTCTCCCTGTCTGTTTCAGTATGTAACTCTCTCTCCCTGTCTGTTTCAGTGTGTAACTCTCTCTCCCTATCTGTTTCAGTATGTAACTCTCTCTCCCTGTCTGTTTCAGTATGTAACTCTCTCTCTCCCTGTCTGTTTCAGTGTTTAACACTCTCTCCCTGTCTGTTTCAGTATCTAACACTCTCTCTCCCTGTCTGTTTCAGTGTGTAACTCTCTCTCCCTATCTGTTTCAGTATGTAACTCTCTCTCCCTGTCTGTTTCAGTATCTAACACTCTCTCTCCCTGTCTGTTTCAGTATCTAACACTCTCTCTCCCTGTCTGTTTCAGTGTGTAACACTCTCTCCCTGTCTGTTTCAGTGTGTAACTCTCTCTCCCTGTCTGTTTCAGTATGTAACTCTCTCTCCCTGTCTGTTTCAGTGTGTAACTCTCTCTCCCTGTCTGTTTCAGTATGTAACTCTCTCTCCCTGTCTGTTTCAGTATCTAACACTCTCTCTCCCTGTCTGTTTCAGTATGTAACTCTCTCTCCCTGTCTGTTTCAGTGTGTAACTCTCTCTCCCTGTCTGTTTCAGTATGTAACTCTCTCTCCCTGTCTGTTTCAGTGTGTAACTCTCTCTCCCTATCTGTTTCAGTATGTAACTCTCTCTTCCTGTCTGTTTCAGTATATAACTCTCTCTCCCTGTCTGTTTCAGTATGTAACTCTCTCTCCCTGTCTGTTTCAGTATCTAACACTCTCTCTCCCTGTCTGTTTCAGTGTGTAACTCTCTCTCCCTGTCTGTTTCAGTATGTAACTCTCTCTCCCTGTCTGTTTCAGTATGTAACTCTCTCTCCCTGTCTGTTTCAGTGTGTAACTCTCTCTCCCTGTCTGTTTCAGTATGTAACTCTCTCTCCCTGTCTGTTTCAGTGTGTAACACTCTCTCCCTGTCTGTTTCAGTATGTAACTCTCTCTCCCTGTCTGTTTCAGTATCTAACACTCTCTCTCCCTGTCTGTTTCAGTATGTAACTCTCTCTCCCTGTCTGTTTCAGTATCTAACACTCTCTCTCCCTGTCTGTTTCAGTATGTAACTCTCTCTCCCTGTCTGTTTCAGTATCTAACACTCTCTCTCCCTGTCTGTTTCAGTATCTAACACTCTCTCTCCCTGTCTGTTTCAGTGTGTAACTCTCTCTCCCTGTCTGTTTCAGTATGTAACTCTCTCTCCCTGTCTGTTTCAGTATGTAACTCTCTCTCCCTGTCTGTTTCAGTGTGTAACTCTCTCTCCCTGTCTGTTTCAGTATGTAACTCTCTCTCCCTGTCTGTTAGTATGTAACTCTCTCTCCCTGTCTGTTTCAGTATGTAACTCTCTCTCTCTGTCTGTTTCAGTATCTAACACTCTCTCTCCCTGTTTGTTTCAGTGTGTAACTCTCTCTCCCTGTCTGTTTCAGTGTGTAACTCTCTCTCCCTGTCTGTTTCAGTGTGTAACTCTCTCTCCCTGTCTGTTTCAGTGTGTAACTCTCTCTCCCTGTCTGTTTCAGTATGTAACTCTCTCTCCCTGTCTGTTTCAGTATGTAACTCTCTCTCCCTGTCTGTTTCAGTATCTAACACTCTCTCTCCCTGTCTGTTTCAGTATGTAACTCTCTCTCCCTGTCTGTTTCAGTGTGTAACTCTCTCTCCCTGTCTGTTTCAGTGTGTAACTCTCTCTCCCTGTCTGTTTCAGTGTGTAACTCTCTCTCCCTGTCTGTTTCAGTGTGTAACTCTCTCTCCCTGTCTGTTTCAGTGTGTAACTCTCTCTCCCTGTCTGTTTCAGTGTGTAACTCTCTCTCCCTGTCTGTTTCAGTGTGTAACTCTCTCTCCCTGTCTGTTTCAGTATGTAACTCTCTCTCCCTGTCTGTTTCAGTGTGTAACTCTCTCTCCCTGTCTGTTTCAGTGTGTAACTCTCTCTCCCTGTCTGTTTCAGTGTGTAACACTCTCTCCCTGTCTGTTTCAGTATGTAACTCTCTCTCCCTGTCTGTTTCAGTATGTAACTCTCTCTCCCTGTCTGTTTCAGTGTGTAACTCTCTCTCCCTGTCTGTTTCAGTGTGTAACTCTCTCTCCCTGTCTGTTTCAGTGTGTAACTCTCTCTCCCTGTCTGTTTCAGTATCTAACACTCTCTCTCCCTGTCTGTTTCAGTGTGTAACTCTCTCTCCCTGTCTGTTTCAGTGTGTAACTCTCTCTCCCTGTCTGTTTCAGTGTGTAACTCTCTCTCCCTGTCTGTTTCAGTATCTAACACTCTCTCTCCCTGTCTGTTTCAGTATGTAACTCTCTCTCCCTGTCTGTTTCAGTATGTAACTCTCTCTCCCTGTCTGTTTCAGTGTGTAACTCTCTCTCCCTGTCTGTTTCAGTGTGTAACTCTCTCTCCCTGTCTGTTTCAGTGTGTAACTCTCTCTCCCTGTCTGTTTCAGTATGCAACTCTCTCTCCCTGTCTGTTTCAGTGTGTAACTCTCTCTCCCTGTCTGTTTCAGTATGTAACTCTCTCTCCCTGTCTGTTTCAGTGTGTAACTCTCTCTCCCTGTCTGTTTCAGTGTGTAAATCTCTCTCCCTGTCTGTTTCAGTATGCAACTCTCTCTCCCTGTCTGTTTCAGTATGTAACTCTCTCTCCCTGTCTGTTTCAGTATGTAACTCTCTCTCCCTGTCTGTTTCAGTATGTAACTCTCTCTCCCTGTCTGTTTCAGTATGTAACTCTCTCTCCCTGTCTGTTTCAGTATCTAACACTCTCTCTCCCTGTCTGTTTCAGTGTGTAACTCTCTCTCCCTGTCTGTTTCAGTGTGTAACTCTCTCTCCCTGTCTGTTTCAGTATGTAACTCTCTCTCCCTGTCTGTTTCAGTGTGTAACTCTCTCTCCCTGTCTGTTTCAGTATGTAACTCTCTCTCCCCTGTCTGTTTCAGTGTGTAACTCTCTCTCCCTGTCTGTTTCAGTGTGTAACTCTCTCTCCCTGTCTGTTTCAGTGTGTAACTCTCTCTCCCTGTCTGTTTCAGTATCTAACACTCTCTCTCCCTGTCTGTTTCAGTGTGTAACACTCTCTCCCTGTCTGTTTCAGTGTGTAACTCTCTCTCCCTGTCTGTTTCAGTGTGTAACTCTCTCTCCCTGTCTGTTTCAGTGTGTAACTCTCTCTCCCTGTCTGTTTCAGTATGTAACTCTCTCTCCCTGTCTGTTTCAGTGTGTAACTCTCTCTCCCTGTCTGTTTCAGTATGTAACTCTCTCTCCCCTGTCTGTTTCAGTGTGTAACTCTCTCTCCC
This sequence comes from Coregonus lavaretus, assembly GCF_964263955.1. Lineage (NCBI taxonomy): Eukaryota > Metazoa > Chordata > Actinopteri > Salmoniformes > Salmonidae > Coregonus > Coregonus lavaretus. The sequence goes on from NW_028161255.1 coordinate 122,255, forward strand.
TGTCTGTTTCAGTGTGTAACACTCTCTCCCTGTCTGTTTCAGTGTGTAACTCTCTCTCCCTGTCTGTTTCAGTATGTAACTCTCTCTCCCTGTCTGTTTCAGTGTGTAACTCTCTCTCCCTGTCTGTTTCAGTATGTAACTCTCTCTCCCTGTCTGTTTCAGTATCTAACACTCTCTCTCCCTGTCTGTTTCAGTATGTAACTCTCTCTCCCTGTCTGTTTCAGTGTGTAACTCTCTCTCCCTGTCTGTTTCAGTATGTAACTCTCTCTCCCTGTCTGTTTCAGTGTGTAACTCTCTCTCCCTATCTGTTTCAGTATGTAACTCTCTCTCCCTGTCTGTTTCAGTATATAACTCTCTCTCCCTGTCTGTTTCAGTATGTAACTCTCTCTCCCTGTCTGTTTCAGTATCTAACACTCTCTCTCCCTGTCTGTTTCAGTGTGTAACTCTCTCTCCCTGTCTGTTTCAGTATGTAACTCTCTCTCCCTGTCTGTTTCAGTATATAACTCTCTCTCCCTGTCTGTTTCAGTGTGTAACTCTCTCTCCCTGTCTGTTTCAGTATGTAACTCTCTCTCCCTGTCTGTTTCAGTGTGTAACACTCTCTCCCTGTCTGTTTCAGTATGTAACTCTCTCTCCCTGTCTGTTTCAGTATCTAACACTCTCTCTCCCTGTCTGTTTCAGTATGTAACTCTCTCTCCCTGTCTGTTTCAGTATCTAACACTCTCTCTCCCTGTCTGTTTCAGTATGTAACTCTCTCTCCCTGTCTGTTTCAGTATCTAACACTCTCTCTCCCTGTCTGTTTCAGTATCTAACACTCTCTCTCCCTGTCTGTTTCAGTGTGTAACTCTCTCTCCCTGTCTGTTTCAGTATGTAACTCTCTCTCCCTGTCTGTTTCAGTATGTAACTCTCTCTCCCTGTCTGTTTCAGTGTGTAACTCTCTCTCCCTGTCTGTTTCAGTATGTAACTCTCTCTCCCTGTCTGTTAGTATGTAACTCTCTCTCCCTGTCTGTTTCAGTATGTAACTCTCTCTCTCTGTCTGTTTCAGTATCTAACACTCTCTCTCCCTGTTTGTTTCAGTGTGTAACTCTCTCTCCCTGTCTGTTTCAGTGTGTAACTCTCTCTCCCTGTCTGTTTCAGTGTGTAACTCTCTCTCCCTGTCTGTTTCAGTGTGTAACTCTCTCTCCCTGTCTGTTTCAGTGTGTAACTCTCTCTCCCTGTCTGTTTCAGTATGTAACTCTCTCTCCCTGTCTGTTTCAGTATGTAACTCTCTCTCCCTGTCTGTTCCAGTATCTAACACTCTCTCTCCCTGTCTGTTTCAGTATGTAACTCTCTCTCCCTGTCTGTTTCAGTATGTAACTCTCTCTCCCTGTCTGTTCCAGTATCTAACACTCTCTCTCCCTGTCTGTTTCAGTATGTAACTCTCTCTCCCTGTCTGTTTCAGTGTGTAACTCTCTCTCCCTGTCTGTTTCAGTGTGTAACTCTCTCTCCCTGTCTGTTTCAGTGTGTAACTCTCTCTCCCTGTCTGTTTCAGTGTGTAACTCTCTCTCCCTGTCTGTTTCAGTGTGTAACTCTCTCTCCCTGTCTGTTTCAGTGTGTAACTCTCTCTCCCTGTCTGTTTCAGTGTGTAACTCTCTCTCCCTGTCTGTTTCAGTATGTAACTCTCTCTCCCTGTCTGTTTCAGTGTGTAACTCTCTCTCCCTGTCTGTTTCAGTGTGTAACTCTCTCTCCCTGTCTGTTTCAGTGTGTAACACTCTCTCCCTGTCTGTTTCAGTATGTAACTCTCTCTCCCTGTCTGTTTCAGTATGTAACTCTCTCTCCCTGTCTGTTTCAGTGTGTAACTCTCTCTCCCTGTCTGTTTCAGTGTGTAACTCTCTCTCCCTGTCTGTTTCAGTGTGTAACTCTCTCTCCCTGTCTGTTTCAGTATCTAACACTCTCTCTCCCTGTCTGTTTCAGTGTGTAACTCTCTCTCCCTGTCTGTTTCAGTGTGTAACTCTCTCTCCCTGTCTGTTTCAGTGTGTAACTCTCTCTCCCTGTCTGTTTCAGTATCTAACACTCTCTCTCCCTGTCTGTTTCAGTGTGTAACTCTCTCTCCCTGTCTGTTTCAGTATGTAACTCTCTCTCCCTGTCTGTTTCAGTGTGTAACACTCTCTCCCTGTCTGTTTCAGTGTGTAACACTCTCTCCCTGTCTGTTTCAGTATGTAACTCTCTCTCCCTGTCTGTTTCAGTATGTAACTCTCTCTCCCTGTCTGTTTCAGTGTGTAACTCTCTCTCCCTGTCTGTTTCAGTGTGTAACTCTCTCTCCCTGTCTGTTTCAGTGTGTAACTCTCTCTCCCTGTCTGTTTCAGTGTGTAACTCTCTCTCCCTGTCTGTTTCAGTATGTAACTCTCTCTCCCTGTCTGTTTCAGTGTGTAACTCTCTCTCCCTGTCTGTTTCAGTGTGTAACTCTCTCTCCCTGTCTGTTTCAGTATGCAACTCTCTCTCCCTGTCTGTTTCAGTGTGTAACTCTCTCTCCCTGTCTGTTTCAGTATGTAACTCTCTCTCCCTGTCTGTTTCAGTGTGTAACTCTCTCTCCCTGTCTGTTTCAGTGTGTAACTCTCTCTCCCTGTCTGTTTCAGTATGCAACTCTCTCTCCCTGTCTGTTTCAGTATGTAACTCTCTCTCCCTGTCTGTTTCAGTATGTAACTCTCTCTCCCTGTCTGTTTCAGTATGTAACTCTCTCTCCCTGTCTGTTTCAGTATGTAACTCTCTCTCCCTGTCTGTTTCAGTATCTAACACTCTCTCTCCCTGTCTGTTTCAGTGTGTAACTCTCTCTCCCTGTCTGTTTCAGTGTGTAACTCTCTCTCCCTGTCTGTTTCAGTATGTAACTCTCTCTCCCTGTCTGTTTCAGTGTGTAACTCTCTCTCCCTGTCTGTTTCAGTATGTAACTCTCTCTCCCCTGTCTGTTTCAGTGTGTAACTCTCTCTCCCTGTCTGTTTCAGTGTGTAACTCTCTCTCCCTGTCTGTTTCAGTGTGTAACTCTCTCTCCCTGTCTGTTTCAGTATCTAACACTCTCTCTCCCTGTCTGTTTCAGTGTGTAACACTCTCTCCCTGTCTGTTTCAGTGTGTAACTCTCTCTCCCTGTCTGTTTCAGTATGTAACTCTCTCTCCCTGTCTGTTTCAGTGTGTAACTCTCTCTCCCTGTCTGTTTCAGTATGTAACTCTCTCTCCCTGTCTGTTTCAGTATCTAACACTCTCTCTCCCTGTCTGTTTCAGTGTGTAACTCTCTCTCCCTGTCTGTTTCAGTGTGTAACTCTCTCTCCCTGTCTATTTCAGTATGTAACTCTCTCTCCCTGTCTGTTTCAGTGTGTAACTCTCTCTCCCTGTCTGTTTCAGTGTGTAACACTCTCTCCCTGTCTGTTTCAGTGTGTAACTCTCTCTCCCTGTCTGTTTCAGTATGTAACTCTCTCTCCCTGTCTGTTTCAGTATGTAACTCTCTCTCCCTGTCTGTTTCAGTATCTAACACTCTCTCTCCCTGTCTGTTTCAGTGTGTAACTCTCTCTCCCTGTCTGTTTCAGTATGTAACTCTCTCTCCCTGTCTGTTTCAGTGTGTAACTCTCTCTCCCTGTCTGTTTCAGTGTGTAATTTTCTCTCCCTGTCTGTTTCAGTATGTAACTCTCTCTCCCTGTCTGTTTCAGTGTGTAACTCTCTCTCCCTGTCTGTTTCAGTATGCAACTCTCTCGCCCTGTCTGTTTCAGTATCTAACACTCTCTCTCCCTGTCTGTTTCAGTGTGTAACTCTCTCTCCCTGTCTGTTTCAGTGTGTAACTCTCTCTCCCTGTCTGTTTCAGTGTGTAACTCTCTCTCCCTGTCTGTTTCAGTGTGTAACTCTCTCTCCCTGTCTGTTTCAGTGTGTAACTCTCTCTCCCTGTCTGTTTCAGTGTGTAACTCTCTCTCCCTGTCTGTTTCAGTATGTAACTCTCTCTCCCTGTCTGTTTCAGTGTGTAACTCTCTCTCCCTGTCTGTTTCAGTATGTAACTCTCTCTCCCTGTCTGTTTCAGTATGTAACTCTCTCTCCCTGTCTGTTTCAGTATCTAACACTCTCTCTCCCTGTCTGTTTCATTGTGTAACTCTCTCTCCCTGTCTGTTTCAGTGTGTAACTCTCTCTCCCTGTCTGTTTCAGTATGTAACTCTCTCTCCCTGTCTGTTTCAGTGTGTAACTCTCTCTCCCTATCTGTTTCAGTATGTAACTCTCTCTCCCTGTCTGTTTCAGTATGTAACTCTCTCTCTCCCTGTCTGTTTCAGTGTGTAACACTCTTTCCCTGTCTGTTTCAGTATCTAACACTCTCTCTCCCTGTCTGTTTCAGTGTGTAACTCTCTCTCCCTATCTGTTTCAGTATGTAACTCTCTCTCCCTGTCTGTTTCAGTATCTAACACTCTCTCTCCCTGTCTGTTTCAGTATCTAACACTCTCTCTCCCTGTCTGTTTCAGTGTGTAACACTCTCTCCCTGTCTGTTTCTGTGTGTAACTCTCTCTCCCTGTCTGTTTCAGTATGTAACTCTCTCTCCCTGTCTGTTTCAGTATCTAACACTCTCTCTCCCTGTCTGTTTCAGTATGTAACTCTCTCTCCCTGTCTGTTTCAGTGTGTAACTCTCTCTCCCTGTCTGTTTCAGTATGTAACTCTCTCTCCCTGTCTGTTTCAGTGTGTAACTCTCTCTCCCTATCTGTTTCAGTATGTAACTCTCTCTCCCTGTCTGTTTCAGTATATAACTCTCTCTCCCTGTCTGTTTCAGTATGTAACTCTCTCTCCCTGTCTGTTTCAGTATCTAACACTCTCTCTCCCTGTCTGTTTCAGTGTGTAACTCTCTCTCCCTGTCTGTTTCAGTATGTAACTCTCTCTCCCTGTCTGTTTCAGTATATAACTCTCTCTCCCTGTCTGTTTCAGTGTGTAACTCTCTCTCCCTGTCTGTTTCAGTATGTAACTCTCTCTCCCTGTCTGTTTCAGTGTGTAACACTCTCTCCCTGTCTGTTTCAGTATGTAACTCTCTCTCCCTGTCTGTTTCAGTATCTAACACTCTCTCTCCCTGTCTGTTTCAGTATGTAACTCTCTCTCCCTGTCTGTTTCAGTATCTAACACTCTCTCTCCCTGTCTGTTTCAGTATGTAACTCTCTCTCCCTGTCTGTTTCAGTATCTAACACTCTCTCTCCCTGTCTGTTTCAGTATCTAACACTCTCTCTCCCTGTCTGTTTCAGTGTGTAACTCTCTCTCCCTGTCTGTTTCAGTATGTAACTCTCTCTCCCTGTCTGTTTCAGTATGTAACTCTCTCTCCCTGTCTGTTTCAGTGTGTAACTCTCTCTCCCTGTCTGTTTCAGTATGTAACTCTCTCTCCCTGTCTGTTAGTATGTAACTCTCTCTCCCTGTCTGTTTCAGTATGTAACTCTCTCTCTCTGTCTGTTTCAGTATCTAACACTCTCTCTCCCTGTTTGTTTCAGTGTGTAACTCTCTCTCCCTGTCTGTTTCAGTGTGTAACTCTCTCTCCCTGTCTGTTTCAGTGTGTAACTCTCTCTCCCTGTCTGTTTCAGTGTGTAACTCTCTCTCCCTGTCTGTTTCAGTGTGTAACTCTCTCTCCCTGTCTGTTTCAGTATGTAACTCTCTCTCCCTGTCTGTTTCAGTATGTAACTCTCTCTCCCTGTCTGTTCCAGTATCTAACACTCTCTCTCCCTGTCTGTTTCAGTATGTAACTCTCTCTCCCTGTCTGTTTCAGTATGTAACTCTCTCTCCCTGTCTGTTCCAGTATCTAACACTCTCTCTCCCTGTCTGTTTCAGTATGTAACTCTCTCTCCCTGTCTGTTTCAGTGTGTAACTCTCTCTCCCTGTCTGTTTCAGTGTGTAACTCTCTCTCCCTGTCTGTTTCAGTGTGTAACTCTCTCTCCCTGTCTGTTTCAGTGTGTAACTCTCTCTCCCTGTCTGTTTCAGTGTGTAACTCTCTCTCCCTGTCTGTTTCAGTGTGTAACTCTCTCTGCCTGTCTGTTTCAGTGTGTAACTCTCTCTCCCTGTCTGTTTCAGTATGTAACTCTCTCTCCCTGTCTGTTTCAGTGTGTAACTCTCTCTCCCTGTCTGTTTCAGTGTGTAACTCTCTCTCCCTGTCTGTTTCAGTGTGTAACACTCTCTCCCTGTCTGTTTCAGTATGTAACTCTCTCTCCCTGTCTGTTTCAGTATGTAACTCTCTCTCCCTGTCTGTTTCAGTGTGTAACTCTCTCTCCCTGTCTGTTTCAGTGTGTAACTCTCTCTCCCTGTCTGTTTCAGTGTGTAACTCTCTCTCCCTGTCTGTTTCAGTATCTAACACTCTCTCTCCCTGTCTGTTTCAGTGTGTAACTCTCTCTCCCTGTCTGTTTCAGTGTGTAACTCTCTCTCCCTGTCTGTTTCAGTGTGTAACTCTCTCTCCCTGTCTGTTTCAGTATCTAACACTCTCTCTCCCTGTCTGTTTCAGTGTGTAACTCTCTCTCCCTGTCTGTTTCAGTATGTAACTCTCTCTCCCTGTCTGTTTCAGTGTGTAACACTCTCTCCCTGTCTGTTTCAGTGTGTAACACTCTCTCCCTGTCTGTTTCAGTATGTAACTCTCTCTCCCTGTCTGTTTCAGTATGTAACTCTCTCTCCCTGTCTGTTTCAGTGTGTAACTCTCTCTCCCTGTCTGTTTCAGTGTGTAACTCTCTCTCCCTGTCTGTTTCAGTGTGTAACTCTCTCTCCCTGTCTGTTTCAGTGTGTAACTCTCTCTCCCTGTCTGTTTCAGTATGTAACTCTCTCTCCCTGTCTGTTTCAGTGTGTAACTCTCTCTCCCTGTCTGTTTCAGTGTGTAACTCTCTCTCCCTGTCTGTTTCAGTATGCAACTCTCTCTCCCTGTCTGTTTCAGTGTGTAACTCTCTCTCCCTGTCTGTTTCAGTATGTAACTCTCTCTCCCTGTCTGTTTCAGTGTGTAACTCTCTCTCCCTGTCTGTTTCAGTGTGTAACTCTCTCTCCCTGTCTGTTTCAGTATGCAACTCTCTCTCCCTGTCTGTTTCAGTATGTAACTCTCTCTCCCTGTCTGTTTCAGTATGTAACTCTCTCTCCCTGTCTGTTTCAGTATGTAACTCTCTCTCCCTGTCTGTTTCAGTATGTAACTCTCTCTCCCTGTCTGTTTCAGTATCTAACACTCTCTCTCCCTGTCTGTTTCAGTGTGTAACTCTCTCTCCCTGTCTGTTTCAGTGTGTAACTCTCTCTCCCTGTCTGTTTCAGTATGTAACTCTCTCTCCCTGTCTGTTTCAGTGTGTAACTCTCTCTCCCTGTCTGTTTCAGTATGTAACTCTCTCTCCCCTGTCTGTTTCAGTGTGTAACTCTCTCTCCCTGTCTGTTTCAGTGTGTAACTCTCTCTCCCTGTCTGTTTCAGTGTGTAACTCTCTCTCCCTGTCTGTTTCAGTATCTAACACTCTCTCTCCCTGTCTGTTTCAGTGTGTAACACTCTCTCCCTGTCTGTTTCAGTGTGTAACTCTCTCTCCCTGTCTGTTTCAGTATGTAACTCTCTCTCCCTGTCTGTTTCAGTGTGTAACTCTCTCTCCCTGTCTGTTTCAGTATGTAACTCTCTCTCCCTGTCTGTTTCAGTATCTAACACTCTCTCTCCCTGTCTGTTTCAGTGTGTAACTCTCTCTCCCTGTCTGTTTCAGTGTGTAACTCTCTCTCCCTGTCTATTTCAGTATGTAACTCTCTCTCCCTGTCTGTTTCAGTGTGTAACTCTCTCTCCCTGTCTGTTTCAGTGTGTAACACTCTCTCCCTGTCTGTTTCAGTGTGTAACTCTCTCTCCCTGTCTGTTTCAGTATGTAACTCTCTCTCCCTGTCTGTTTCAGTATGTAACTCTCTCTCCCTGTCTGTTTCAGTATCTAACACTCTCTCTCCCTGTCTGTTTCAGTGTGTAACTCTCTCTCCCTGTCTGTTTCAGTATGTAACTCTCTCTCCCTGTCTGTTTCAGTGTGTAACTCTCTCTCCCTGTCTGTTTCAGTGTGTAACTCTCTCTCCCTGTCTGTTTCAGTATGTAACTCTCTCTCCCTGTCTGTTTCAGTGTGTAACTCTCTCTCCCTGTCTGTTTCAGTATGCAACTCTCTCTCCCTGTCTGTTTCAGTATCTAACACTCTCTCTCCCTGTCTGTTTCAGTGTGTAACTCTCTCTCCCTGTCTGTTTCAGTGTGTAACTCTCTCTCCCTGTCTGTTTCAGTGTGTAACTCTCTCTCCCTGTCTGTTTCAGTGTGTAACTCTCTCTCCCTGTCTGTTTCAGTGTGTAACTCTCTCTCCCTGTCTGTTTCAGTGTGTAACTCTCTCTCCCTGTCTGTTTCAGTATGTAACTCTCTCTCCCTGTCTGTTTCAGTGTGTAACTCTCTCTCCCTGTCTGTTTCAGTATGTAACTCTCTCTCCCTGTCTGTTTCAGTATGTAACTCTCTCTCCATGTCTGTTTCAGTATCTAACACTCTCTCTCCCTGTCTGTTTCATTGTGTAACTCTCTCTCCCTGTCTGTTTCAGTGTGTAACTCTCTCTCCCTGTCTGTTTCAGTATGTAACTCTCTCTCCCTGTCTGTTTCAGTGTGTAACTCTCTCTCCCTATCTGTTTCAGTATGTAACTCTCTCTCCCTGTCTGTTTCAGTATGTAACTCTCTCTCTCCCTGTCTGTTTCAGTGTGTAACACTCTTTCCCTGTCTGTTTCAGTATCTAACACTCTCTCTCCCTGTCTGTTTCAGTGTGTAACTCTCTCTCCCTATCTGTTTCAGTATGTAACTCTCTCTCCCTGTCTGTTTCAGTATCTAACACTCTCTCTCCCTGTCTGTTTCAGTATCTAACACTCTCTCTCCCTGTCTGTTTCAGTGTGTAACACTCTCTCCCTGTCTGTTTCAGTGTGTAACTCTCTCTCCCTGTCTGTTTCAGTATGTAACTCTCTCTCCCTGTCTGTTTCAGTGTGTAACTCTCTCTCCCTGTCTGTTTCAGTATGTAACTCTCTCTCCCTGTCTGTTTCAGTATCTAACACTCTCTCTCCCTGTCTGTTTCAGTATGTAACTCTCTCTCCCTGTCTGTTTCAGTGTGTAACTCTCTCTCCCTGTCTGTTTCAGTATGTAACTCTCTCTCCCTGTCTGTTTCAGTGTGTAACTCTCTCTCCCTATCTGTTTCAGTATGTAACTCTCTCTCCCTGTCTGTTTCAGTATATAACTCTCTCTCCCTGTCTGTTTCAGTATGTAACTCTCTCTCCCTGTCTGTTTCAGTATCTAACACTCTCTCTCCCTGTCTGTTTCAGTGTGTAACTCTCTCTCCCTGTCTGTTTCAGTATGTAACTCTCTCTCCCTGTCTGTTTCAGTATGTAACTCTCTCTCCCTGTCTGTTTCAGTGTGTAACTCTCTCTCCCTGTCTGTTTCAGTATGTAACTCTCTCTCCCTGTCTGTTTCAGTGTGTAACACTCTCTCCCTGTCTGTTTCAGTGTGTAACTCTCTCTCCCTGTCTGTTTCAGTATCTAACACTCTCTGTCCCTGTCTGTTTCAGTATGTAACTCTCTCTCCCTGTCTGTTTCAGTATCTAACACGCTCTCTCCCTGTCTGTTTCAGTATGTAACTCTCTCTCCCTGTCTGTTTCAGTATCTAACACTCTCTCTCCCTGTCTGTTTCAGTATCTAACACTCTCTCTCCCTGTCTGTTTCAGTGTGTAACTCTCTCTCCCTGTCTGTTTCAGTATGTAACTCTCTCTCCCTGTCTGTTTCAGTATGTAACTCTCTCTCCCTGTCTGTTTCAGTGTGTAACTCTCTCTCCCTGTCTGTTTCAGTATGTAACTCTCTCTCCCTGTCTGTTAGTATGTAACTCTCTCTCCCTGTCTGTTTCAGTATGTAACTCTCTCTCTCTGTCTGTTTCAGTATCTAACACTCTCTCTCCCTGTTTGTTTCAGTGTGTAACTCTCTCTCCCTGTCTGTTTCAGTGTGTAACTCTCTCTCCCTGTCTGTTTCAGTGTGTAACTCTCTCTCCCTGTCTGTTTCAGTGTGTAACTCTCTCTCCCTGTCTGTTTCAGTGTGTAACTCTCTCTCCCTGTCTGTTTCAGTATGTAACTCTCTCTCCCTGTCTGTTTCAGTATGTAACTCTCTCTCCCTGTCTGTTTCAGTATCTAACACTCTCTCTCCCTGTCTGTTTCAGTATGTAACTCTCTCTCCCTGTCTGTTTCAGTGTGTAACTCTCTCTCCCTGTCTGTTTCAGTGTGTAACTCTCTCTCCCTGTCTGTTTCAGTGTGTAACTCTCTCTCCCTGTCTGTTTCAGTGTGTAACTCTCTCTCCCTGTCTGTTTCAGTATGTAACTCTCTCTCCCTGTCTGTTTCAGTGTGTAACTCTCTCTCCCTGTCTGTTTCAGTGTGTAACTCTCTCTCCCTGTCTGTTTCAGTGTGTAACACTCTCTCCCTGTCTGTTTCAGTATGTAACTCTCTCTCCCTGTCTGTTTCAGTATGTAACTCTCTCTCCCTGTCTGTTTCAGTGTGTAACTCTCTCTCCCTGTCTGTTTCAGTGTGTAACTCTCTCTCCCTGTCTGTTTCAGTGTGTAACTCTCTCTCCCTGTCTGTTTCAGTATCTAACACTCTCTCTCCCTGTCTGTTTCAGTGTGTAACTCTCTCTCCCTGTCTGTTTCAGTACGTAACTCTCTCTCCCTGTCTGTTTCAGTGTGTAACACTCTCTCCCTGTCTGTTTCAGTGTGTAACACTCTCTCCCTGTCTGTTTCAGTATGTAACTCTCTCTCCCTGTCTGTTTCAGTATGTAACTCTCTCTCCCTGTCTGTTTCAGTGTGTAACTCTCTCTCCCTGTCTGTTTCAGTGTGTAACTCTCTCTCCCTGTCTGTTTCAGTATGTAACTCTCTCTCCCTGTCTGTTTCAGTATCTAACACTCTCTCTCCCTGTCTGTTTCAGTATCTAACACTCTCTCTCCCTGTCTGTTTCAGTGTGTAACACTCTCTCCCTGTCTGTTTCAGTGTGTAACTCTCTCTCCCTGTCTGTTTCAGTATGTAACTCTCTCTCCCTGTCTGTTTCAGTGTGTAACTCTCTCTCCCTGTCTGTTTCAGTATGTAACTCTCTCTCCCTGTCTGTTTCAGTATCTAACACTCTCTCTCCCTGTCTGTTTCAGTATGTAACTCTCTCTCCCTGTCTGTTTCAGTGTGTAACTCTCTCTCCCTGTCTGTTTCAGTATGTAACTCTCTCTCCCTGTCTGTTTCAGTGTGTAACTCTCTCTCCCTATCTGTTTCAGTATGTAACTCTCTCTCCCTGTCTGTTTCAGTATATAACTCTCTCTCCCTGTCTGTTTCAGTATGTAACTCTCTCTCCCTGTCTGTTTCAGTATCTAACACTCTCTCTCCCTGTCTGTTTCAGTGTGTAACTCTCTCTCCCTGTCTGTTTCAGTATGTAACTCTCTCTCCCTGTCTGTTTCAGTATGTAACTCTCTCTCCCTGTCTGTTTCAGTGTGTAACTCTCTCTCCCTGTCTGTTTCAGTATGTAACTCTCTCTCCCTGTCTGTTTCAGTGTGTAACACTCTCTCCCTGTCTGTTTCAGTGTGTAACTCTCTCTCCCTGTCTGTTTCAGTATCTAACACTCTCTGTCCCTGTCTGTTTCAGTATGTAACTCTCTCTCCCTGTCTGTTTCAGTATCTAACACGCTCTCTCCCTGTCTGTTTCAGTATGTAACTCTCTCTCCCTGTCTGTTTCAGTATCTAACACTCTCTCTCCCTGTCTGTTTCAGTATCTAACACTCTCTCTCCCTGTCTGTTTCAGTGTGTAACTCTCTCTCCCTGTCTGTTTCAGTATGTAACTCTCTCTCCCTGTCTGTTTCAGTATGTAACTCTCTCTCCCTGTCTGTTTCAGTGTGTAACTCTCTCTCCCTGTCTGTTTCAGTATGTAACTCTCTCTCCCTGTCTGTTAGTATGTAACTCTCTCTCCCTGTCTGTTTCAGTATGTAACTCTCTCTCTCTGTCTGTTTCAGTATCTAACACTCTCTCTCCCTGTTTGTTTCAGTGTGTAACTCTCTCTCCCTGTCTGTTTCAGTGTGTAACTCTCTCTCCCTGTCTGTTTCAGTGTGTAACTCTCTCTCCCTGTCTGTTTCAGTGTGTAACTCTCTCTCCCTGTCTGTTTCAGTGTGTAACTCTCTCTCCCTGTCTGTTTCAGTATGTAACTCTCTCTCCCTGTCTGTTTCAGTATGTAACTCTCTCTCCCTGTCTGTTTCAGTATCTAACACTCTCTCTCCCTGTCTGTTTCAGTATGTAACTCTCTCTCCCTGTCTGTTTCAGTGTGTAACTCTCTCTCCCTGTCTGTTTCAGTGTGTAACTCTCTCTCCCTGTCTGTTTCAGTGTGTAACTCTCTCTCCCTGTCTGTTTCAGTGTGTAACTCTCTCTCCCTGTCTGTTTCAGTATGTAACTCTCTCTCCCTGTCTGTTTCAGTGTGTAACTCTCTCTCCCTGTCTGTTTCAGTGTGTAACTCTCTCTCCCTGTCTGTTTCAGTGTGTAACACTCTCTCCCTGTCTGTTTCAGTATGTAACTCTCTCTCCCTGTCTGTTTCAGTATGTAACTCTCTCTCCCTGTCTGTTTCAGTGTGTAACTCTCTCTCCCTGTCTGTTTCAGTGTGTAACTCTCTCTCCCTGTCTGTTTCAGTGTGTAACTCTCTCTCCCTGTCTGTTTCAGTATCTAACACTCTCTCTCCCTGTCTGTTTCAGTGTGTAACTCTCTCTCCCTGTCTGTTTCAGTACGTAACTCTCTCTCCCTGTCTGTTTCAGTGTGTAACACTCTCTCCCTGTCTGTTTCAGTGTGTAACACTCTCTCCCTGTCTGTTTCAGTATGTAACTCTCTCTCCCTGTCTGTTTCAGTATGTAACTCTCTCTCCCTGTCTGTTTCAGTGTGTAACTCTCTCTCCCTGTCTGTTTCAGTGTGTAACTCTCTCTCCCTGTCTGTTTCAGTGTGTAACTCTCTCTCCCTGTCTGTTTCAGTGTGTAACTCTCTCTCCCTGTCTGTTTCAGTATGTAACTCTCTCTCCCTGTCTGTTTCAGTGTGTAACTCTCTCTCCCTGTCTGTTTCAGTGTGTAACTCTCTCTCCCTGTCTGTTTCAGTGTGTAACACTCTCTCCCTGTCTGTTTCAGTATGTAACTCTCTCTCCCTGTCTGTTTCAGTATGTAACTCTCTCTCCCTGTCTGTTTCAGTGTGTAACTCTCTCTCCCTGTCTGTTTCAGTGTGTAACTCTCTCTCCCTGTCTGTTTCAGTGTGTAACTCTCTCTCCCTGTCTGTTTCAGTATCTAACACTCTCTCTCCCTGTCTGTTTCAGTGTGTAACTCTCTCTCCCTGTCTGTTTCAGTGTGTAACTCTCTCTCCCTGTCTGTTTCAGTGTGTAACTCTCTCTCCCTGTCTGTTTCAGTATGTAACTCTCTCTCCCTGTCTGTTTCAGTGTGTAACTCTCTCTCCCTGTCTGTTTCAGTGTGTAACTCTCTCTCCCTGTCTGTTTCAGTGTGTAACTCTCTCTCCCTGTCTGTTTCAGTGTGTAACTCTCTCTCCCTGTCTGTTTCAGTGTGTAACTCTCTCTCCCTGTCTGTTTCAGTGTGTAACTCTCTCTCCCTGTCTGTTTCAGTGTGTAACTCTCTCTCCCTGTCTGTTTCAGTGTGTAACTCTCTCTCCCTGTCTGTTTCAGTATGTAACTCTCTCTCCCTGTCTGTTTCAGTGTGTAACTCTCTCTCCCTGTCTGTTTCAGTGTGTAACTCTCTCTCCCTGTCTGTTTCAGTGTGTAACACTCTCTCCCTGTCTGTTTCAGTATGTAACTCTCTCTCCCTGTCTGTTTCAGTATGTAACTCTCTCTCCCTGTCTGTTTCAGTGTGTAACTCTCTCTCCCTGTCTGTTTCAGTGTGTAACTCTCTCTCCCTGTCTGTTTCAGTGTGTAACTCTCTCTCCCTGTCTGTTTCAGTATCTAACACTCTCTCTCCCTGTCTGTTTCAGTGTGTAACTCTCTCTCCCTGTCTGTTTCAGTATGTAACTCTCTCTCCCTGTCTGTTTCAGTGTGTAACACTCTCTCCCTGTCTGTTTCAGTGTGTAACACTCTCTCCCTGTCTGTTTCAGTATGTAACTCTCTCTCCCTGTCTGTTTCAGTATGTAACTCTCTCTCCCTGTCTGTTTCAGTGTGTAACTCTCTCTCCCTGTCTGTTTCAGTGTGTAACTCTCTCTCCCTGTCTGTTTCAGTGTGTAACTCTCTCTCCCTGTCTGTTTCAGTGTGTAACTCTCTCTCCCTGTCTGTTTCAGTATGTAACTCTCTCTCCCTGTCTGTTTCAGTGTGTAACTCTCTCTCCCTGTCTGTTTCAGTGTGTAACTCTCTCTCCCTGTCTGTTTCAGTATGCAACTCTCTCTCCCTGTCTGTTTCAGTGTGTAACTCTCTCTCCCTGTCTGTTTCAGTATGTAACTCTCTCTCCCTATCTGTTTCAGTGTGTAACTCTCTCTCCCTGTCTGTTTCAGTGTGTAACTCTCTCTCCCTGTCTGTTTCAGTATGCAACTCTCTCTCCCTGTCTGTTTCAGTATGTAACTCTCTCTCCCTGTCTGTTTCAGTATGTAACTCTCTCTCCCTGTCTGTTTCAGTATGTAACTCTCTCTCCCTGTCTGTTTCAGTATGTAACTCTCTCTCCCTGTCTGTTTCAGTATCTAACACTCTCTCTCCCTGTCTGTTTCAGTGTGTAACTCTCTCTCCCTGTCTGTTTCAGTGTGTAACTCTCTCTCCCTGTCTGTTTCAGTATGTAACTCTCTCTCCCTGTCTGTTTCAGTGTGTAACTCTCTCTCCCTGTCTGTTTCAGTATGTAACTCTCTCTCCCCTGTCTGTTTCAGTGTGTAACTCTCTCTCCCTGTCTGTTTCAGTGTGTAACTCTCTCTCCCTGTCTGTTTCAGTGTGTAACTCTCTCTCCCTGTCTGTTTCAGTATGTAACTCTCTCTCCCTGTCTGTTTCAGTGTGTAACTCTCTCTCCCTGTCTGTTTCAGTGTGTAACTCTCTCTCCCTGTCTGTTTCAGTATGTAACTCTCTCTCCCTGTCTGTTTCAGTATGTAACTCTCTCTCCCTGTCTGTTTCAGTGTGTAACTCTCTCTCCCTGTCTGTTTCAGTGTGTAACTCTCTCTCCCTGTCTGTTTCAGTGTGTAACTCTCTCTCCCTGTCTGTTTCAGTGTGTAACTCTCTCTCCCTGTCTGTTTCAGTATGTAACTCTCTCTCCCTGTCTGTTTCAGTATGTAACTCTCTCTCCCTGTCTGTTTCAGTATGTAACTCTCTCTCCCTGTCTGTTTCAGTATCTAACACTCTCTCTCCCTGTCTGTTTCAGTGTGTAACTCTCTCTCCCTGTCTGTTTCAGTGTGTAACTCTCTCTCCCTGTCTGTTTCAGTGTGTAACTCTCTCTCCCTGTCTGTTTCAGTGTGTAACTCTCTCTCCCTGTCTGTTTCAGTGTGTAACTCTCTCTCCCTGTCTGTTTCAGTATGTAACTCTCTCTCCCTGTCTGTTTCAGTATGTAACTCTCTCTCCCTGTCTGTTTCAGTATCTAACACTCTCTCTCCCTGTCTGTTTCAGTATGTAACTCTCTCTCCCTGTCTGTTTCAGTGTGTAACTCTCTCTCCCTGTCTGTTTCAGTGTGTAACTCTCTCTCCCTGTCTGTTTCAGTGTGTAACTCTCTCTCCCTGTCTGTTTCAGTGTGTAACTCTCTCTCCCTGTCTGTTTCAGTGTGTAACTCTCTCTCCCTGTCTGTTTCAGTATGTAACTCTCTCTCCCTGTCTGTTTCAGTGTGTAACTCTCTCTCCCTGTCTGTTTCAGTGTGTAACTCTCTCTCCCTGTCTGTTTCAGTGTGTAACACTCTCTCCCTGTCTGTTTCAGTATGTAACTCTCTCTCCCTGTCTGTTTCAGTATGTAACTCTCTCTCCCTGTCTGTTTCAGTGTGTAACTTTCTCTCCCTGTCTGTTTCAGTGTGTAACTCTCTCTCCCTGTCTGTTTCAGTGTGTAACTCTCTCTCCCTGTCTGTTTCAGTATCGAACACTCTCTCTCCCTGTCTGTTTCAGTGTGTAACTCTCTCTCCCTGTCTGTTTCAGTATGTAACTCTCTCTCCCTGTCTGTTTCAGTGTGTAACACTCTCTCCCTGTTTGTTTCAGTGTGTAACACTCTCTCCCTGTCTGTTTCAGTATGTAACTCTCTCTCCCTGTCTGTTTCAGTATGTAACTCTCTCTCCCTGTCTGTTTCAGTATGTAACTCTCTCTCCCTGTCTGTTTCAGTGTGTAACTCTCTCTCCCTGTCTGTTTCAGTGTGTAACTCTCTCTCCCTGTCTGTTTCAGTGTGTAACACTCTCTCCCTGTCTGTTTCAGTATGTAACTCTCTCTCCCTGTCTGTTTCAGTGTGTAACACTCTCTCCCTGTCTGTTTCAGTGTGTAACACTCTCTCCCTGTCTGTTTCAGTATGTAACTCTCTCTCCCTGTCTGTTTCAGTATGTAACTCTCTCTCCCTGTCTGTTTCAGTGTGTAACTCTCTCTCCCTGTCTGTTTCAGTGTGTAACTCTCTCTCCCTGTCTGTTTCAGTGTGTAACTCTCTCTCCCTGTCTGTTTCAGTGTGTAACTCTCTCTCCCTGTCTGTTTCAGTATGTAACTCTCTCTCCCTGTCTGTTTCAGTGTGTAACTCTCTCTCCCTGTCTGTTTCAGTGTGTAACTCTCTCTCCCTGTCTGTTTCAGTATGCAACACTCTCTCCCTGTCTGTTTCAGTGTGTAACTCTCTCTCCCTTTCTGTTTCAGTATGTAACTCTCTCTCCCTGTCTGTTTCAGTGTGTAACTCTCTCTCCCTGTCTGTTTCAGTGTGTAACTCTCTCTCCCTGTCTGTTTCAGTATGCAACTCTCTCTCCCTGTCTGTTTCAGTATGTAACTGTCTCTCCCTGTCTGTTTCAGTATGTAACTCTCTCTCCCTGTCTGTTTCAGTATCTAACACTCTCTCTCCCTGTCTGTTTCAGTGTGTAACTCTCTCTCCCTGTCTGTTTCAGTGTGTAACTCTCTCTCCCTGTCTGTTTCAGTATGTAACTCTCTCTCCCTGTCTGTTTCAGTGTGTAACTCTCTCTCCCTGTCTGTTTCAGTATGTAACTCTCTCTCCCTGTCTGTTTCAGTGTGTAACTCTCTCTCCCTGTCTGTTTCAGTGTGTAACACTCTCTCCCTGTCTGTTTCAGTATGTAACTCTCTCTCCCTGTCTGTTTCAGTGTGTAACACTCTCTCCCTGTCTGTTTCAGTGTGTAACACTCTCTCCCTGTCTGTTTCAGTATGTAACTCTCTCTCCCTGTCTGTTTCAGTATGTAACTCTCTCTCCCTGTCTGTTTCAGTGTGTAACTCTCTCTCCCTGTCTGTTTCAGTGTGTAACTCTCTCTCCCTGTCTGTTTCAGTGTGTAACACTCTCTCCCTGTCTGTTTCAGTATGTAACTCTCTCTCCCTGTCTGTTTCAGTGTGTAACACTCTCTCCCTGTCTGTTTCAGTGTGTAACACTCTCTCCCTGTCTGTTTCAGTATGTAACTCTCTCTCCCTGTCTGTTTCAGTATGTAACTCTCTCTCCCTGTCTGTTTCAGTGTGTAACTCTCTCTCCCTGTCTGTTTCAGTGTGTAACTCTCTCTCCCTGTCTGTTTCAGTGTGTAACTCTCTCTCCCTGTCTCTTTCAGTGTGTAACTCTCTCTCCCTGTCTGTTTCAGTATGTAACTCTCTCTCCCTGTCTGTTTCAGTGTGTAACTCTCTCTCCCTGTCTGTTTCAGTGTGTAACTCTCTCTCCCTGTCTGTTTCAGTATGCAACACTCTCTCCCTGTCTGTTTCAGTGTGTAACTCTCTCTCCCTGTCTGTTTCAGTATGTAACTCTCTCTCCCTGTCTGTTTCAGTGTGTAACTCTCTCTCCCTGTCTGTTTCAGTGTGTAACTCTCTCTCCCTGTCTGTTTCAGTATGCAACTCTCTCTCCCTGTCTGTTTCAGTATGTAACTGTCTCTCCCTGTCTGTTTCAGTATGTAACTCTCTCTCCCTGTCTGTTTCAGTATCTAACACTCTCTCTCCCTGTCTGTTTCAGTGTGTAACTCTCTCTCCCTGTCTGTTTCAGTGTGTAACTCTCTCTCCCTGTCTGTTTCAGTATGTAACTCTCTCTCCCTGTCTGTTTCAGTGTGTAACTCTCTCTCCCTGTCTGTTTCAGTATGTAACTCTCTCTCCCTGTCTGTTTCAGTGTGTAACTCTCTCTCCCTGTCTGTTTCAGTGTGTAACTCTCTCTCCCTGTCTGTTTCAGTATGTAACTCTCTCTCCCTGTCTGTTTCAGTGTGTAACTCTCTCTCCCTGTCTGTTTCAGTGTGTAACTCTCTCTCCCTGTCTGTTTCAGTATGTAACTCTCTCTCCCTGTCTGTTTCAGTATGTAACTCTCTCTCCCTGTCTGTTTCAGTGTGTAACTCTCTCTCCCTGTCTGTTTCAGTGTGTAACTCTCTCTCCCTGTCTGTTTCAGTGTGTAACTCTCTCTCCCTGTCTGTTTCAGTGTGTAACTCTCTCTCCCTGTCTGTTTCAGTATGTAACTCTCTCTCCCTGTCTGTTTCAGTGTGTAACTCTCTCTCCCTGTCTGTTTCAGTGTGTAACTCTCTCTCCCTGTCTGTTTCAGTATGCAACTCTCTCTCCCTGTCTGTTTCAGTGTGTAACTCTCTCTCCCTGTCTGTTTCAGTATGTAACTCTCTCTCCCTGTCTGTTTCAGTGTGTAACTCTCTCTCCCTGTCTGTTTCAGTGTGTAACTCTCTCTCCCTGTCTGTTTCAGTGTGTAACTCTCTCTCCCTGTCTGTTTCAGTGTGTAACTCTCTCTCCCTGTCTGTTTCAGTGTGTAACTCTCTCTCCCTGTCTGTTTCAGTATGTAACTCTCTCTCCCTGTCTGTTTCAGTGTGTAACTCTCTCTCCCTGTCTGTTTCAGTGTGTAACTCTCTCTCCCTGTCTGTTTCAGTATGTAACTCTCTCTCCCTGTCTGTTTCAGTGTGTAACACTCTCTCCCTGTCTGTTTCAGTAGTGTAACTCTCTCTCCCTGTCTGTTTCAGTGTGTAACTCTCTCTCCCTGTCTGTTTCAGTGTGTAACTCTCTCTCCCTGTCCCTCTCTCCCTGTCTGTTTCAGTATGTAACTCTCTCTCCCTGTCTGTTTCAGTGTGTAACTCTCTCTCCCTGTCTGTTTCAGTGTGTAACTCTCTCTCCCTGTCTGTTTCAGTGTGTAACTCTCTCTCCCTGTCTGTTTCAGTGTGTAACTCTCTCTCCCTGTCTGTTTCAGTGTGTAACTCTCTCTCCCTGTCTGTTTCAGTGTGTAACTCTCTCTCCCTGTCTGTTTCAGTGTGTAACTCTCTCTCCCTGTCTGTTTCAGTGTGTAACTCTCTCTCCCTGTCTGTTTCAGTGTGTAACTCTCTCTCCCTGTCTGTTTCAGTGTGTAACTCTCTCTCCCTGTCTGTTTCAGTGTGTAACTCTCTCTCCCTGTCTGTTTCAGTGTGTAACTCTCTCTCCCTGTCTGTTTCAGTGTGTAACTCTCTCTCCCTGTCTGTTTCAGTATGTAACTCTCTCTCCCTGTCTGTTTCAGTTGTAACTCTCTCTCCCTGTCTGTTTCAGTGTGTAACTCTCTCTCCCTGTCTGTTTCAGTATGTAACTCTCTCTCCCTGTCTGTTTCAGTGTGTAACTCTCTCTCCCTGTCTGTTTCAGTGTGTAACTCTCTCTCCCTGTCTGTTTCAGTGTGTAACTCTCTCTCCCTGTCTGTTTCAGTGTGTAACTCTCTCTCCCTGTCTGTTTCAGTGTGTAACTCTCTCTCCCTGTCTGTTTCAGTATGTAACTCTCTCTCCCTGTCTGTTTCAGTATGTAACTCTCTCTCCCTGTCTGTTTCAGTGTGTAACTCTCTCTCCCTGTCTGTTTCAGTGTGTAACTCTCTCTCCCTGTCTGTTTCAGTGTGTAACTCTCTCTCCCTGTCTGTTTCAGTGTGTAACTCTCTCTCCCTGTCTGTTTCAGTATGTAACTCTCTCTCCCTGTCTGTTTCAGTGTGTAACTCTCTCTCCCTGTCTGTTTCAGTGTGTAACTCTCTCTCCCTGTCTGTTTCAGTGTGTAACTCTCTCTCCCTGTCTGTTTCAGTGTGTAACACTCTCTCCCTGTCTGTTTCAGTGTACTTCTCTCCCTGTCTGTTTCAGTATGTAACTCTCTCTCCCTGTCTGTTTCAGTGTGTAACACTCTCTCCCTGTCTGTTTCAGTGTGTAACACTCTCTCCCTGTCTGTTTCAGTATGTAACTCTCTCTCCCTGTCTGTTTCA
>NW_028161254.1:5000-25073 GCF_964263955.1 Coregonus lavaretus
TAACCTCACCAGAAGGTTAAACATAACCCAGTGCTGTTAATAACCCAGTCCTGTTAACATCACCAGAAGGTTAAACATAACCCAGTGCTGTTAACCTCACCAGAAGGTTAAACATAACACAGTCCTGTTAACCTCACCAGAAGGTTAAACATAACCCAGTGCTGTTAACCTCACCAGAAGGTTAAACATAACCCAGTCCTGTTAACCTCACCAGAAGGTTAAACATAACCCAGTCCTGTTAACCTCACCAGAAGGTTAAACATAACCCAGTCCTGTTAACCTCACCAGAAGGTTAAACATAACCCAGTGCTGTTAACCTCACCAGAAGGTTAAACATAACCCAGTCCTGTTAACCTCACCAGAAGGTTAAACATAACCCAGTGCTGTTAATAACCCTGTGCTGTTAACATCACCAGAAGGTTAAACATAACCCAGTGCTGTTAACCTCACCAGAAGGTTAAACATAACCCAGTGCTGTTAACCTCACCAGAAGGTTAAACATAACCCAGTCCTGTTAACCTCACCAGAAGGTTAAACATAACCCAGTCCTGTTAACCTCACCAGAAGGTTAAACATAACCCAGTGCTGTTAACCTCACCAGAAGGTTAAACATAACCCAGTCCTGTTAACCTCACCAGAAGGTTAAACATAACCCAGTCCTGTTAACCTCACCAGAAGGTTAAACATAACCCAGTCCTGTTAACCTCACCAGAAGGTTAAACATAACCCAGTCATCAGTCATGTTAATCTCACCAGAAGGTTAAACATAACCCAGTGCTGTTAACCTCACCAGAAGGTTAAATATAACCCAGTCCTGTTAACCTCACCAGAAGGTTAAACATAACCCAGTCCTGTTAACCTCACCAGAAGGTTAAACATAACCCAGTCCTGTTAACCTCACCAGAAGGTTAAACATAACCCAGTCCTGTTAACCTCACCAGAAGGTAAACATAACCCAGTCCTGTTAACCTCACCAGAAGGTTAAACATAACCCTGTACTGTTAACCTCACCAGAAGGTTAAACATAACCCTGTACTGGTGTCCCCACTGTGTCTAAGGAACACTGTTCCACTTGTAGGTGTGTACTGTCTGTAGGATTAGAGCTGGTCAGTATTGTGAGGAACGTGGATCACTGTTATGGCAGAGGTTTGACCTGCGTTAAAACCTTCAGCGTTATCGGTGGATGATGGGTTAAATGTTGGGTTTTGATATTGTATTTGTGTGTCGTTAAGAGTATTGGATTTGCGTCTCAAACGGCACCCTTGAGAGCTCCCTGTATAACACGCTAATTCTGATCAAGGCCCACAGGGTGCGCTGTTGCACGGAGACATGGTGACACTCAGTATATGTCAATAAAGAGAGACGAGACTAACCAGGTATTACCACCTCTACTGTCTCTGTCTGCAGTCTGCTATCCCCTTTAGAGAGACCAGACTAACCAGGTATTACCACCTCTACTGTCTCTGTCTGCAGTCTGCTATCCCCTTTAGAGAGACTAACCAGGTATTACCACCTCTACTGTCTCTGTCTGCAGTCTGCTATCCCCTTTAGAGAGACTAACCAGGTATTACCACCTCTACTGTCTCTGTCTGCAGTCTGCTATCCCCTTTAGAGAGACTAACCAGGTATTACCACCTCTACTGTCTCTGTCTGCAGTCTGCTATCCCCTTTAGAGAGACTAACCAGGGATTACCACCTCTACTGTCTCTGTCTGCAGTCTGCTATCCCCTTTAGAGAGACTAACCAGGTATTACCACCTCTACTGTCTCTGTCTGCAGTCTTCTATCCCCTTTAGAGAGACTAACCAGGTATTACCACCTCTACTGTCTCTGTCTGCAGTCTGCTATCCCCTTTAGAGAGACTAACCAGGTATTACCACCTCTACTGTCTCTGTCTGCAGTCTGCTATCCCCTTTAGAGAGACTAACCAGGTATTACCACCTCTACTGTCTCTGTCTGCAGTCTGCTATCCCCTTTAGAGAGACTAACCAGGTATTACCACCTCTACTGTCTCTGTCTGCAGTCTGCTATCCCCTTTAGAGAGACGAGACTAACCAGGTATTACCACCTCTACTGTCTCTGTCTGCAGTCTGCTATCACCTTTAGAGAGACCACACTAACCAGGTATTACCACCTCTACTGTCTCTGTCTGCAGTCTGCTATCCCCTTTAGAGAGACTAACCAGGTATTACCACCTCTACTGTCTCTGTCTGCAGTCTGCTATCCCCTTTAGAGGGACCAGACTAACCAGGTATTACCACCTCTACTGTCTCTGTCTGCAGTCTGCTATCCCCTTTAGAGAGACTAACCAGGTATTACCACCTCTACTGTCTCTGTCTGCAGTCTGCTATCCCCTTTAGAGAGACCAAACTAACCAGGTATTACCACCTCTACTGTCTCTGTCTGCAGTCTGCTATCCCCTTTAGAGAGACTAACCAGGTATTACCACCTCTACTGTCTCTGTCTGCAGTCTGCTATCCCCTTTAGAGAGACTAACCAGGTATTACCACCTCTACTGTCTCTGTCTGCAGTCTGCTATCCCCTTTAGAGAGACTAACCAGGTATTACCACCTCTACTGTCTCTGTCTGCAGTCTGCTATCCCCTTTAGAGAGACTAACCAGGTATTACCACCTCTACTGTCTCTGTCTGCAGTCTGCTATCCCCTTTAGAGAGACTAACCAGGTATTACCACCTCTACTGTCTCTGTCTGCAGTCTGCTATCCCCTTTAGAGAGACTAACCAGGTATTACCACCTCTACTGTCTCTGTCTGCAGTCTGCTATCCCCTTTAGAGACACTAACCAGGTATTACCACCTCTACTGTCTCTGTCTGCAGTCTGCTATCCCCTTTAGAGAGACCAGACTAACCAGGTATTACCACCTCTACTGTCTCTGTCTGCAGTCTGCTATCCCCTTTAGAGAGACTAACGAGGTATTACCACCTCTACTGTCTCTGTCTGCAGTCTGCTATCCCCTTTAGAGAGACTAACCAGGTATTACCACCTCTACTGTCTCTGTCTGCAGTCTGCTATCCCCTTTAGAGAGACTAACCAGGGATTACCACCTCTACTGTCTCTGTCTGCAGTCTGCTATCCCCTTTAGAGAGACTAACCAGGTATTACCACCTCTACTGTCTCTGTCTGCAGTCTTCTATCCGCTTTAGAGAGACTAACCAGGTATTACCACCTCTACTGTCTCTGTCTGCAGTCTGCTATCCCCTTTAGAGAGACTAACCAGGTATTACCACCTCTACTGTCTCTGTCTGCAGTCTGCTATCCCCTTTAGAGAGACTAACCAGGTATTACCACCTCTACTGTCTCTGTCTGCAGTCTGCTATCCCCTTTAGAGAGACTAACCAGGTATTACCACCTCTACTGTCTCTGTCTGCAGTCTGCTATCCCCTTTAGAGAGACGAGACTAACCAGGTATTACCACCTCTACTGTCTCTGTCTGCAGTCTGCTATCACCTTTAGAGAGACCACACTAACCAGGTATTACCACCTCTACTGTCTCTGTCTGCAGTCTGCTATCCCCTTTAGAGAGACTAACCAGGTATTACCACCTCTACTGTCTCTGTCTGCAGTCTGCTATCCCCTTTAGAGGGACCAGACTAACCAGGTATTACCACCTCTACTGTCTCTGTCTGCAGTCTGCTATCCCCTTTAGAGAG
The DNA here is from genome assembly GCF_964263955.1 of Coregonus lavaretus. NCBI lineage: Eukaryota > Metazoa > Chordata > Actinopteri > Salmoniformes > Salmonidae > Coregonus > Coregonus lavaretus. The sequence goes on from NW_028161254.1 coordinate 8,670, forward strand.
ACTAACCAGGTATTACCACCTCTACTGTCTCTGTCTGCAGTCTGCTATCCCCTTTAGAGAGACTAACCAGGTATTACCACCTCTACTGTCTCTGTCTGCAGTCTGCTATCCCCTTTAGAGAGACTAACCAGGTATTACCACCTCTACTGTCTCTGTCTGCAGTCTGCTATCCCCTTTAGAGAGACTAACCAGGTATTACCACCTCTACTGTCTCTGTCTGCAGTCTGCTATCCCCTTTAGAGAGACTAACCAGGTATTACCACCTCTACTGTCTCTGTCTGCAGTCTGCTATCCCCTTTAGAGAGACGAGACTAACCAGGTATTACCACCTCTACTGTCTCTGTCTGCAGTCTGCTATCACCTTTAGAGAGACCACACTAACCAGGTATTACCACCTCTACTGTCTCTGTCTGCAGTCTGCTATCCCCTTTAGAGAGACTAACCAGGTATTACCACCTCTACTGTCTCTGTCTGCAGTCTGCTATCCCCTTTAGAGGGACCAGACTAACCAGGTATTACCACCTCTACTGTCTCTGTCTGCAGTCTGCTATCCCCTTTAGAGAGACTAACCAGGTATTACCACCTCTACTGTCTCTGTCTGCAGTCTGCTATCCCCTTTAGAGAGATCAAACTAACCAGGTATTACCACCTCTACTGTCTCTGTCTGCAGTCTGCTATCCCCTTTAGAGAGACTAACCAGGTATTACCACCTCTACTGTCTCTGTCTGCAGTCTGCTATCCCCTTTAGAGAGACTAACCAGGTATTACCACCTCTACTGTCTCTGTCTGCAGTCTGCTATCCCCTTTAGAGAGACTAACCAGGTATTACCACCTCTACTGTCTCTGTCTGCAGTCTGCTATCCCCTTTAGAGAGACTAACCAGGTATTACCACCTCTACTGTCTCTGTCTGCAGTCTGCTATCCCCTTTAGAGAGACTAACCAGGTATTACCACCTCTACTGTCTCTGTCTGCAGTCTGCTATCCCCTTTAGAGACACTAACCAGGTATTACCACCTCTACTGTCTCTGTCTGCAGTCTGCTATCCCCTTTAGAGAGACCAGACTAACCAGGTATTACCACCTCTACTGTCTCTGTCTGCAGTCTGCTATCCCCTTTAGAGAGACTAACGAGGTATTACCACCTCTACTGTCTCTGTCTGCAGTCTGCTATCCCCTTTAGAGAGACTAACCAGGTATTACCACCTCTACTGTCTCTGTCTGCAGTCTGCTATCCCCTTTAGAGAGACTAACCAGGTATTACCACCTCTACTGTCTCTGTCTGCAGTCTGCTATCCCCTTTAGAGAGACTAACCAGGGATTACCACCTCTACTGTCTCTGTCTGCAGTCTGCTATCCCCTTTAGAGAGACTAACCAGGTATTACCACCTCTACTGTCTCTGTCTGCAGTCTTCTATCCCCTTTAGAGAGACTAACCAGGTATTACCACCTCTACTGTCTCTGTCTGCAGTCTGCTATCCCCTTTAGAGAGACTAACCAGGTATTACCACCTCTACTGTCTCTGTCTGCAGTCTGCTATCCCCTTTAGAGAGACTAACCAGGTATTACCACCTCTACTGTCTCTGTCTGCAGTCTGCTATCCCCTTTAGAGAGACTAACCAGGTATTACCACCTCTACTGTCTCTGTCTGCAGTCTGCTATCCCCTTTAGAGAGACGAGACTAACCAGGTATTACCACCTCTACTGTCTCTGTCTGCAGTCTGCTATCACCTTTAGAGAGACCACACTAACCAGGTATTACCACCTCTACTGTCTCTGTCTGCAGTCTGCTATCCCCTTTAGAGAGACTAACCAGGTATTACCACCTCTACTGTCTCTGTCTGCAGTCTGCTATCCCCTTTAGAGGGACCAGACTAACCAGGTATTACCACCTCTACTGTCTCTGTCTGCAGTCTGCTATCCCCTTTAGAGAGACTAACCAGGTATTACCACCTCTACTGTCTCTGTCTGCAGTCTGCTATCCCCTTTAGAGAGACCAAACTAACCAGGTATTACCACCTCTACTGTCTCCGTCTGCAGTCTGCTATCCCCTTTAGAGAGACTAACCAGGTATTACCACCTCTACTGTCTCTGTCTGCAGTCTGCTATCCCCTTTAGAGAGACTAACCAGGTATTACCACCTCTACTGTCTCTGTCTGCAGTCTGCTATCCCCTTTAGAGAGACTAACCAGGTATTACCACCTCTACTGTCTCTGTCTGCAGTCTGCTATCCCCTTTAGAGAGACTAACCAGGTATTACCACCTCTACTGTCTCTGTCTGCAGTCTGCTATCCCCTTTAGAGAGACTAACCAGGTATTACCACCTCTACTGTCTCTGTCTGCAGTCTGCTATCCCCTTTAGAGAGACTAACCAGGTATTACCACCTCTACTGTCTCTGTCTGCAGTCTGCTATCCCCTTTAGAGAGACTAACCAGGTATTACCACCTCTACTGTCTCTGTCTGCAGTCTGCTATCCCCTTTAGAGAGACTAACCAGGTATTACCACCTCTACTGTCTCTGTCTGCAGTCTGCTATCCCCTTTAGAGAGACTAACCAGGTATTACCACCTCTACTGTCTCTGTCTGCAGTCTGCTATCCCCTTTAGAGAGACGAGACTAACCAGGTATTACCACCTCTACTGTCTCTGTCTGCAGTCTGCTATCACCTTTAGAGAGACCACACTAACCAGGTATTACCACCTCTACTGTCTCTGTCTGCAGTCTGCTATCCCCTTTAGAGAGACTAACCAGGTATTACCACCTCTACTGTCTCTGTCTGCAGTCTGCTATCCCCTTTAGAGGGACCAGACTAACCAGGTATTACCACCTCTACTGTCTCTGTCTGCAGTCTGCTATCCCCTTTAGAGAGACTAACCAGGTATTACCACCTCTACTGTCTCTGTCTGCAGTCTGCTATCCCCTTTAGAGAGACCAAACTAACCAGGTATTACCACCTCTACTGTCTCTGTCTGCAGTCTGCTATCCCCTTTAGAGAGACTAACCAGGTATTACCACCTCTACTGTCTCTGTCTGCAGTCTGCTATCCCCTTTAGAGAGACTAACCAGGTATTACCACCTCTACTGTCTCTGTCTGCAGTCTGCTATCCCCTTTAGAGAGACTAACCAGGTATTACCACCTCTACTGTCTCTGTCTGCAGTCTGCTATCCCCTTTAGAGAGACTAACCAGGTATTACCACCTCTACTGTCTCTGTCTGCAGTCTGCTATCCCCTTTAGAGAGACTAACCAGGTATTACCACCTCTACTGTCTCTGTCTGCAGTCTGCTATCCCCTTTAGAGAGACTAACCAGGTATTACCACCTCTACTGTCTCTGTCTGCAGTCTTCTATCCCCTTTAGAGAGACTAACCAGGTATTACCACCTCTACTGTCTCTGTCTGCAGTCTGCTATCCCCTTTAGAGAGACTAACCAGGTATTACCACCTCTACTGTCTCTGTCTGCAGTCTGCTATCCCCTTTAGAGAGACTAACCAGGTATTACCACCTCTACTGTCTCTGTCTGCAGTCTGCTATCCCCTTTAGAGAGACTAACCAGGTATTACCACCTCTACTGTCTCTGTCTGCAGTCTGCTATCCCCTTTAGAGAGACGAGACTAACCAGGTATTACCACCTCTACTGTCTCTGTCTGCAGTCTGCTATCACCTTTAGAGAGACCACACTAACCAGGTATTACCACCTCTACTGTCTCTGTCTGCAGTCTGCTATCCCCTTTAGAGAGACTAACCAGGTATTACCACCTCTACTGTCTCTGTCTGCAGTCTGCTATCCCCTTTAGAGGGACCAGACTAACCAGGTATTACCACCTCTACTGTCTCTGTCTGCAGTCTGCTATCCCCTTTAGAGAGACTAACCAGGTATTACCACCTCTACTGTCTCTGTCTGCAGTCTGCTATCCCCTTTAGAGAGACCAAACTAACCAGGTATTACCACCTCTACTGTCTCTGTCTGCAGTCTGCTATCCCCTTTAGAGAGACTAACCAGGTATTACCACCTCTACTGTCTCTGTCTGCAGTCTGCTATCCCCTTTAGAGAGACTAACCAGGTATTACCACCTCTACTGTCTCTGTCTGCAGTCTGCTATCCCCTTTAGAGAGACTAACCAGGTATTACCACCTCTACTGTCTCTGTCTGCAGTCTGCTATCCCCTTTAGAGAGACTAACCAGGTATTACCACCTCTACTGTCTCTGTCTGCAGTCTGCTATCCCCTTTAGAGAGACTAACCAGGTATTACCACCTCTACTGTCTCTGTCTGCAGTCTGCTATCCCCTTTAGAGAGACTAACCAGGTATTACCACCTCTACTGTCTCTGTCAGCAGTCTGCTATCCCCTTTAGAGAGACCAGACTAACCAGGTATTAACACCTCTACTGTCTCTGTCTGCAGTCTGCTATCCCCTTTAGAGAGACTAACCAGGTATTACCACCTCTACTGTCTCTGTCTGCAGTCTGCTATCCCCTTTAGAGAGACTAACCAGGTATTACCACCTCTACTGTCTCTGTCTGCAGTCTGCTATCCCCTTTAGAGAGACTAACCAGGTATTACCACCTCTACTGTCTCTGTCTGCAGTCTGCTATCCCCTTTAGAGAGACTAACCAGGTATTACCACCTCTACTGTCTCTGTCTGCAGTCTGCTATCCCCTTTAGAGAGACTAACCAGGTATTACCACCTCTACTGTCTCTGTCTGCAGTCTGCTATCCCCTTTAGAGAGACTAACCAGGTATTACCACCTCTACTGTCTCTGTCTGCAGTCTGCTATCCCCTTTAGAGAGACTAACCAGGTATTACCACCTCTACTGTCTCTGTCTGCAGTCTGCTATCACCTTTAGAGAGACTAACCAGGTATTACCACCTCTACTGTCTCTGTCTGCAGTCTGCTATCCCCTTTAGAGAGACCAGACTAACCAGGTATTACCACCTCTACTGTCTCTGTCTGCAGTCTGCTATCCCCTTTAGAGAGACTAACCAGGTATTACCACCTCTACTGTCTCTGTCTGCAGTCTGCTATCCCCTTTAGAGAGACTAACCAGGTATTACCACCTCTAATGTCTCTGTCTGCAGTCTGCTATCCCCTTTAGAGAGACTAACCAGGTATTACCACCTCTACTGTCTCTGTCTGCAGTCTGCTATCCCCTTTAGAGAGACTAACCAGGTATTACCACCTCTACTGTCTCTGTCTGCAGTCTGCTGTCCCCTTTAGAGAGACTAACCAGTTATTACCACCTCTACTGTCTCTGTCTGCAGTCTGCTATCCCCTTTAGAGAGACTAACCAGGTATTACCACCTCTACTGTCTCTGTCTGCAGTCTGCTATCCCCTTTAGAGAGACTAACCAGGTATTACCACCTCTACTGTCTCTGTCTGCAGTCTGCTATCCCCTTTAGAGAGACTAACCAGGTATTACCACCTCTACTGTCTCTGTCTGCAGTCTGCTATCCCCTTTAGAGAGACTAACCAGGTATTACCACCTCTACTGTCTCTGTCTGCAGTCTGCTATCCCCTTTAGAGAGACTAACCAGGTATTACCACCTCTACTGTCTCTGTCTGCAGTCTGCTATCCCCTTTAGAGAGACTAACCAGGTATTACCACCTCTACTGTCTCTGTCTGCAGTCTGCTATCCCCTTTAGAGAGACTAACCAGGTATTACCACCTCTACTGTCTCTGTCTGCAGTCTGCTATCCCCTTTAGAGAGACTAACCAGGTATTACCACCTCTACTGTCTCTGTCTGCAGTCTGCTATCCCCTTTAGAGAGACTAACCAGGTATTACCACCTCTACTGTCTCTGTCTGCAGTCTGCTATCACCTTTAGAGAGACTAACCAGGTATTACCACCTCTACTGTCTCTGTCTGCAGTCTGCTATCCCCTTTAGAGAGACCAGACTAACCAGGTATTACCACCTCTACTGTCTCTGTCTGCAGTCTGCTATCCCCTTTAGAGAGACTAACCAGGTATTACCACCTCTACTGTCTCTGTCTGCAGTCTGCTATCCCCTTTAGAGAGACTAACCAGGTATTACCACCTCTACTGTCTCTGTCTGCAGTCTGCTATCCCCTTTAGAGAGACTAACCAGGTATTACCACCTCTACTGTCTCTGTCTGCAGTCTGCTATCCCCTTTAGAGGGACCAGACTAACCAGGTATTACCACCTCTACTGTCTCTGTCTGCAGTCTGCTATCCCCTTTAGAGAGACTAACCAGGTATTACCACCTCTACTGTCTCTGTCTGCAGTCTGCTATCCCCTTTAGAGAGACCAAACTAACCAGGTATTACCACCTCTACTGTCTCTGTCTGCAGTCTGCTATCCCCTTTAGAGAGACTAACCAGGTATTACCACCTCTACTGTCTCTGTCTGCAGTCTGCTATCCCCTTTAGAGAGACTAACCAGGTATTACCACCTCTACTGTCTCTGTCTGCAGTCTGCTATCCCCTTTAGAGAGACTAACCAGGTATTACCACCTCTACTGTCTCTGTCTGCAGTCTGCTATCCCCTTTAGAGAGACTAACCAGGTATTACCACCTCTACTGTCTCTGTCTGCAGTCTGCTATCCCCTTTAGAGAGACTAACCAGGTATTACCACCTCTACTGTCTCTGTCTGCAGTCTGCTATCCCCTTTAGAGAGACTAACCAGGTATTACCACCTCTACTGTCTCTGTCAGCAGTCTGCTATCCCCTTTAGAGAGACCAGACTAACCAGGTATTAACACCTCTACTGTCTCTGTCTGCAGTCTGCTATCCCCTTTAGAGAGACTAACCAGGTATTACCACCTCTACTGTCTCTGTCTGCAGTCTGCTATCCCCTTTAGAGAGACTAACCAGGTATTACCACCTCTACTGTCTCTGTCTGCAGTCTGCTATCCCCTTTAGAGAGACTAACCAGGTATTACCACCTCTACTGTCTCTGTCTGCAGTCTGCTATCCCCTTTAGAGAGACTAACCAGGTATTACCACCTCTACTGTCTCTGTCTGCAGTCTGCTATCCCCTTTAGAGAGACTAACCAGGTATTACCACCTCTACTGTCTCTGTCTGCAGTCTGCTATCCCCTTTAGAGAGACTAACCAGGTATTACCACCTCTACTGTCTCTGTCTGCAGTCTGCTATCCCCTTTAGAGAGACTAACCAGGTATTACCACCTCTACTGTCTCTGTCTGCAGTCTGCTATCACCTTTAGAGAGACTAACCAGGTATTACCACCTCTACTGTCTCTGTCTGCAGTCTGCTATCCCCTTTAGAGAGACCAGACTAACCAGGTATTACCACCTCTACTGTCTCTGTCTGCAGTCTGCTATCCCCTTTAGAGAGACTAACCAGGTATTACCACCTCTACTGTCTCTGTCTGCAGTCTGCTATCCCCTTTAGAGAGACTAACCAGGTATTACCACCTCTAATGTCTCTGTCTGCAGTCTGCTATCCCCTTTAGAGAGACTAACCAGGTATTACCACCTCTACTGTCTCTGTCTGCAGTCTGCTATCCCCTTTAGAGAGACTAACCAGGTATTACCACCTCTACTGTCTCTGTCTGCAGTCTGCTGTCCCCTTTAGAGAGACTAACCAGTTATTACCACCTCTACTGTCTCTGTCTGCAGTCTGCTATCCCCTTTAGAGAGACTAACCAGGTATTACCACCTCTACTGTCTCTGTCTGCAGTCTGCTATCCCCTTTAGAGAGACTAACCAGGTATTACCACCTCTACTGTCTCTGTCTGCAGTCTGCTATCCCCTTTAGAGAGACTAACCAGGTATTACCACCTCTACTGTCTCTGTCTGCAGTCTGCTATCCCCTTTAGAGAGACTAACCAGGTATTACCACCTCTACTGTCTCTGTCTGCAGTCTGCTATCCCCTTTAGAGAGACTAACCAGGTATTACCACCTCTACTGTCTCTGTCTGCAGTCTGCTATCCCCTTTAGAGAGACTAACCAGGTATTACCACCTCTACTGTCTCTGTCTGCAGTCTGCTATCCCCTTTAGAGAGACTAACCAGGTATTACCACCTCTACTGTCTCTGTCTGCAGTCTGCTATCCCCTTTAGAGAGACTAACCAGGTATTACCACCTCTACTGTCTCTGTCTGCAGTCTGCTATCCCCTTTAGAGAGACTAACCAGGTATTACCACCTCTACTGTCTCTGTCTGCAGTCTGCTATCACCTTTAGAGAGACTAACCAGGTATTACCACCTCTACTGTCTCTGTCTGCAGTCTGCTATCCCCTTTAGAGAGACCAGACTAACCAGGTATTACCACCTCTACTGTCTCTGTCTGCAGTCTGCTATCCCCTTTAGAGGGACCAGACTAACCAGGTATTACCACCTCTACTGTCTCTGTCTGCAGTCTGCTATCCCCTTTAGAGAGACTAACCAGGTATTACCACCTCTACTGTCTCTGTCTGCAGTCTGCTATCCCCTTTAGAGAGACTAACCAGGTATTACCACCTCTACTGTCTCTGTCTGCAGTCTGCTATCCCCTTTAGAGAGACTAACCAGGTATTACCACCTCTACTGTCTCTGTCTGCAGTCTGCTATCCCCTTTAGAGAGACCAGACTAACCAGGTATTACCACCTCTACTGTCTCTGTCTGCAGTCTGCTATCCCCTTTAGAGAGACTAACCAGGTATTACCACCTCTACTGTCTCTGTCTGCAGTCTGCTATCCCCTTTAGAGAGACTAACCAGGTATTACCACCTCTACTGTCTCTGTCTGCAGTCTGCTATCCCCTTTAGAGAGACTAACCAGGTATTACCACCTCTACTGTCTCTGTCTGCAGTCTGCTATCCCCTTTAGAGAGACCAGACTAACCAGGTATTACCACCTCTACTGTCTCTGTCTGCAGTCTGCTATCCCCTTTAGAGAGACTAACCAGGTATTACCACCTCTACTGTCTCTGTCTGCAGTCTGCTATCCCCTTTAGAGAGACTAACCAGGTATTACCACCTCTACTGTCTCTGTCTGCAGTCTGCTATCCCCTTTAGAGAGACTAAGCAGGTATTACCACCTCTACTGTCTCTGTCTGCAGTCTGCTATCCCCTTTAGAGAGACTAACCAGGTATTACCACCTCTACTGTCTCTGTCTGCAGTCTGCTATCCCCTATAGAGAGACTAACCAGGTATTACCACCTCTACTGTCTCTGTCTGCAGTCTGCTATCCCCTTTAGAGAGACTAACCAGGTATTACCACCTCTACTGTCTCTGTCTGCAGTCTGCTATCCCCTTTAGAGAGACTAACCAGGTATTACCACCTCTACTGTCTCTGTCTGCAGTCTGCTATCCCCTTTAGAGAGACTAACCAGGTATTACCACCTCTACTGTCTCTGTCTGCAGTCTGCTATCACCTTTAGAGAGACCAGACTAACCAGGTATTACCACCTCTACTGTCTCTGTCTGCAGTCTGCTATCCCCTTTAGAGAGACTAACCAGGTATTACCACCTCTACTGTCTCTGTCTGCAGTCTGCTATCCCCTTTAGAGAGACTAACCAGGTATTACCACCTCTACTGTCTCTGTCTGCAGTCTGCTATCCCCTTTAGAGAGACTAACCAGGTATTACCACCTCTACTGTCTCTGTCTGCAGTCTGCTATCCCCTTTAGAGAGACTAACCAGGTATTACCACCTCTACTGTCTCTGTCTGCAGTCTGCTATCCCCTTTAGAGAGACCAGACTAACCATGTATTACCACCCCTACTGTCTCTGTCTGCAGTCTGCTATCCCCTTTAGAGAGACTAACCAGGTATTACCACCTCTACTGTCTCTGTCTGCAGTCTGCTATCACCTTTAGAGAAACCAGACTAACCAGGTATTACCACCTCTACTGTCTCTGTCTGCAGTCTGCTATCCCCTTTAGAGAGACTAACCAGGTATTACCACCTCTACTCTCTGTCTGCAGTCTGCTATCCCCTTTAGAGAGACTAACCAGGTATTACCACCTCTACTGTCTCTGTCTGCAGTCTGCTATCCCCTTTAGAGAGACCAGACTAACCATGTATTACCACCCCTACTGTGTGAGTTCTCTGTCTGCAGTCTGCTATCCCCTTTAGAGAGACTAACCAGGTATTACCACCTCTACTGTCTCTGTCTGCAGTCTGCTATCCCCTTTAGAGAGACATAACCATGTATTACCACCTCTACTGTCTCTGTCTGCAGTCTGCTATCCCCTTTAGAGAGACTAACCAGGTATTACCACCTCTACTGTCTCTGTCTGCAGTCTGCTATCCCTTTAGAGAGACTAACCAGGTATTACCACCTCTACTGTCTCTGTCTGCAGTCTGCTATCCCCTTTAGAGAGACTAACCAGGTATTACCACCTCTACTGTCTCTGTCTGCAGTCTGCTATCCCCTTTAGAGAGACCAGACTAACCAGGTATTACCACCTCTACTGTCTCTGTCTGCAGTCTGCTATCCCCTTTAGAGAGACTAACCAGGTATTACCACCTCTACTGTCTCTGTCTGCAGTCTGCTATCCCCTTTAGAGAGACCAGACTAACCAGGTATTACCACCTCTACTGTCTCTGTCTGCAGTCTGCTATCCCCTTTAGAGAGACTAACCAGGTATTACCACCTCTACTGTCTCTGTCTGCAGTCTGCTATCCCTTTAGAGAGACCAGACTAACCAGGTATTACCACCTCTACTGTCTCTGTCTGCAGTCTGCTATCCCCCTTTAGAGAGACTAACCAGGTATTACCACCTCTACTGTCTCTGTCTGCAGTCTGCTATCCCCTTTAGAGAGACTAACCAGGTATTACCACCTCTACTGTCTCTGTCTGCAGTCTGCTATCCCCCTTAGAGAGACTAACCAGGTATTACCACCTCTACTGTCTCTGTCTGCAGTCTGCTATCCCCTTTAGAGAGACCAGACTAACCAGGTATTACCACCTCTACTGTCTCTGTCTGCAGTCTGCTATCCCCTTTAGAGAGACTAACCAGGTATTACCACCTCTACTGTCTCTGTCTGCAGTCTGCTATCCCCTTTAGAGAGACCAGACTAACCAGGTATTACCACCTCTACTGTCTCTGTCTGCAGTCTGCTATCCCCTTTAGAGAGACTAACCAGGTATTACCACCTCTACTGTCTCTGTCTGCAGTCTGCTATCCCCTTTAGAGAGACTAACCAGGTATTACCACCTCTACCGTCTCTGTCTGCAGTCTGCTATCCCCTTTAGAGAGACTAACCAGGTATTATCACCTCTACTGTCTCTGTCTGCAGTCTGCTATCGCCTTTAGAGAGACCAGACTAACCAGGTATTACCACCTCTACTGTCTCTGTCTGCAGTCTGCTATCCCCTTTAGAGAGACTAACCAGGTATTACCACCTCTCCTGTCTCTGTCTGCAGTCTGCTATCCCCTTTAGAGAGACCAGACTAACCAGGTATTACCACCTCTACTGTCTCTGTCTGCAGTCTGCTATCCCCTTTAGAGATACTAACCAGGTGTAACCACCTCTACTGTCTCTGTCTGCAGTCTGCTATCCCCTTTAGAGAGACCAGACTAACCAGGTATTACCACCTCTACTGTCTCTGTCTGCAGTCTGCTATCCCCTTTAGAGAGACTAACCAGGTATTACCACCTCTACTGTCTCTGTCTGCAGTCTGCTATCCCCTTTAGAGAGACTAACAAGGTATTACCACCTCTACTGTCTCTGTCTGCAGTCTGCTATCCCCTTTAGAGAGACCAGACTAACCAGGTATTACCACCTCTACTGTCTCTGTCTGCAGTCTGCTATCCCCTTTAGAGAGACCAGACTAACCAGGTATTACCACCTCTACTGTCTCTGTCTGCAGTCTGCTATCCCCTTTAGAGTGACTAACCAGGTATTACCACCTCTACTGTCTCTGTCTGCAGTCTGCTATCACCTTTAGAGAGACTAACCAGGTATTACCACCTCTACTGTCTCTGTCTGCAGTCTGCTATCCCCTTTAGAGAGACCAGACTATCCAGGTATTACCACCTCTACTGTCTCTGTCTGCAGTCTGCTATCCCCTTTAGAGAGACTAACCAGGTGTTACCACCTCTACTGTCTCTGTCTGCAGTCTGCTATCACCTTTAGAGAGACCAGACTAACCAGGTATTACCACCTCTACTGTCTCTGTCTGCAGTCTGCTATCCCCTTTAGAGAGACTAACCAGGTATTACCACCTCTACTGTCTCTGTCTGCAGTCTGCTATCCCCTTTAGAGAGACTAACCAGGTATTACCACCTCTACTGTCTCTGTCTGCAGTCTGCTATCCCCTTTAGAGAGACTAACCAGGTATTACCACCTCTACTGTCTCTGTCTGCAGTCTGCTATCCCCTTTAGAGAGACTAACCAGGTATTACCACCTCTACTGTCTCTGTCTGCAGTCTGCTATCCCCTTTAGAGAGACCAGACTAACCATGTATTACCACCCCTACTGTCTCTGTCTGCAGTCTGCTATCCCCTTTAGAGAGACTAACCAGGTATTACCACCTCTACTGTCTCTGTCTGCAGTCTGCTATCACCTTTAGAGAAACCAGACTAACCAGGTATTACCACCTCTACTGTCTCTGTCTGCAGTCTGCTATCCCCTTTAGAGAGACTAACCAGGTATTACCACCTCTACTGTCTCTGTCTGCAGTCTGCTATCCCCTTTAGAGAGACTAACCAGGTATTACCACCTCTACTGTCTCTGTCTGCAGTCTGCTATCCCCTTTAGAGAGACCAGACTAACCATGTATTACCACCCCTACTGTCTCTGTCTGCAGTCTGCTATCCCCTTTAGAGAGACTAACCAGGTATTACCACCTCTACTGTCTCTGTCTGCAGTCTGCTATCCCCTTTAGAGAGACTAACCAGGTATTACCACCTCTACTGTCTCTGTCTGCAGTCTGCTATCCCCTTTAGAGAGACCAGACTAACCAGGTATCACCACCTCTACTGTCTCTGTCTGCAGTCTGCTATCCCCTTTAGAGAGACTAACCAGGTATTACCACCTCTACTGTCTCTGTCTGCAGTCTGCTATCCCCTTTAGAGAGACTAACCAGGTATTACCACCTCTACTGTCTCTGTCTGCAGTCTGCTATCCCCTTTAGAGAGACCAGACTAACCAGGTATTACCACCTCTACTGTCTCTGTCTGCAGTCTGCTATCCCCTTTAGAGAGACTAACCAGGTATTACCACCTCTACTGTCTCTGTCTGCAGTCTGCTATCCCCTTTAGAGAGACCAGACTAACCAGGTATTACCACCTCTACTGTCTCTGTCTGCAGTCTGCTATCCCCTTTAGAGAGACTAACCAGGTATTACCACCTCTACTGTCTCTGTCTGCAGTCTGCTATCCCCTTTAGAGAGACCAGACTAACCAGGTATTACCACCTCTACTGTCTCTGTCTGCAGTCTGCTATCCCCTTTAGAGAGACTAACCAGGTATTACCACCTCTACTGTCTCTGTCTGCAGTCTGCTATCCCCTTTAGAGAGACTAACCAGGTATTACCACCTCTACTGTCTCTGTCTGCAGTCTGCTATCCCCCTTAGAGAGACTAACCAGGTATTACCACCTCTACTGTCTCTGTCTGCAGTCTGCTATCCCCTTTAGAGAGACCAGACTAACCAGGTATTACCACCTCTACTGTCTCTGTCTGCAGTCTGCTATCCCCTTTAGAGAGACTAACCAGGTATTACCACCTCTACTGTCTCTGTCTGCAGTCTGCTATCCCCTTTAGAGAGACCAGACTAACCAGGTATTACCACCTCTACTGTCTCTGTCTGCAGTCTGCTATCCCCTTTAGAGAGACTAACCAGGTATTACCACCTCTACTGTCTCTGTCTGCAGTCTGCTATCCCCTTTAGAGAGACTAACCAGGTATTACCACCTCTACCGTCTCTGTCTGCAGTCTGCTATCCCCTTTAGAGAGACTAACCAGGTATTATCACCTCTACTGTCTCTGTCTGCAGTCTGCTATCGCCTTTAGAGAGACCAGACTAACCAGGTATTACCACCTCTACTGTCTCTGTCTGCAGTCTGCTATCCCCTTTAGAGAGACTAACCAGGTATTACCACCTCTCCTGTCTCTGTCTGCAGTCTGCTATCCCCTTTAGAGAGACCAGACTAACCAGGTATTACCACCTCTACTGTCTCTGTCTGCAGTCTGCTATCCCCTTTAGAGATACTAACCAGGTGTAACCACCTCTACTGTCTCTGTCTGCAGTCTGCTATCCCCTTTAGAGAGACCAGACTAACCAGGTATTACCACCTCTACTGTCTCTGTCTGCAGTCTGCTATCCCCTTTAGAGAGACTAACCAGGTATTACCACCTCTACTGTCTCTGTCTGCAGTCTGCTATCCCCTTTAGAGAGACTAACCAGGTATTACCACCTCTACTGTCTCTGTCTGCAGTCTGCTATCCCCTTTAGAGAGACCAGACTAACCAGGTATTACCACCTCTACTGTCTCTGTCTGCAGTCTGCTATCCCCTTTAGAGAGACCAGACTAACCAGGTATTACCACCTCTACTGTCTCTGTCTGCAGTCTGCTATCCCCTTTAGAGTGACTAACCAGGTATTACCACCTCTACTGTCTCTGTCTGCAGTCTGCTATCACCTTTAGAGAGACTAACCAGGTATTACCACCTCTACTGTCTCTGTCTGCAGTCTGCTATCCCCTTTAGAGAGACCAGACTATCCAGGTATTACCACCTCTACTGTCTCTGTCTGCAGTCTGCTATCCCCTTTAGAGAGACTAACCAGGTGTTACCACCTCTACTGTCTCTGTCTGCAGTCTGCTATCCCCTTTAGAGAGACCAGACTAACCAGGTATTACCACCTCTACTGTCTCTGTCTGCAGTCTGCTATCCCCCTTTAGAGAGACTAACCAGGTATTACCACCTCTACTGTCTCTGTCTGCAGTCTGCTATCCCCTTTAGAGAGACTAACCAGGTATTACCACCTCTACTGTCTCTGTCTGCAGTCTGCTATCCCCTTTAGAGAGACCAGACTAACCAGGTATTACCACCTCTACTGTCTCTGTCTGCAGTCTGCTATCCCCTTTAGAGAGACTAACCAGGTATTACCACCTCTACTGTCTCTGTCTGCAGTCTGCTATCCCCTTTAGAGAGACTAACCAGGTATTACCACCTCTACTGTCTCTGTCTGCAGTCTGCTATCCCCTTTAGAGATACTAACCAGGTATTACCACCTCTACTGTCTCTGTCTGCAGTCTGCTATCCCCTTTAGAGAGACTAACCAGGTATTACCACCTCTACTGTCTCTGTCTGCAGTCTGCTATCCCCTTTAGAGAGACTAACCAGGTATTACCACCTCTACTGTCTCTGTCTGCAGTCTGCTATCCCCTTTAGAGAGACCAGACTAACCAGGTATTACCACCTCTACTGTCTCTGTCTGCAGTCTGCTATCCCCTTTAGAGAGACTAACCAGGTATTACCACCTCTACTGTCTCTATCTGCAGTCTGCTATCCCCTTTAGAGAGACTAACCAGGTATTACCACCTCTACTGTCTCTGTCTGCAGTCTGCTATCCCCTTTAGAGAGACTAACCAGGTATTACCACCTCTACTGTCTCTGTCTGCAGTCTGCTATCCCCTTTAGAGAGACTAACCAGGTATTACCACCTCTACTGTCTCTGTCTGCAGTCTGCTATCCCCTTTAGAGAGACCAGACTAACCAGGTATTACCACCTCTACTGTCTCTGTCTGCAGTCTGTTATCCCCTTTAGAGAGACTAACCAGGTATTACCACCTCTACTATCTCTGTCTGCAGTCTGCTATCCCCTTTAGAGAGACCAGACTAACCAGGTATTACCACCTCTACTGTCTCTGTCTGCAGTCTGCTATCCCCTTTAGAGAGACTAACCAGGTATTACCACCTCTACTGTCTCTGTCTGCAGTCTGCTATCCACTTTAGAGAGACTAACCAGGTATTACCACCTCTACTGTCTCTATCTGCAGTCTGCTATCCCCTTTAGAGAGACTAACCAGGTATTACCACCTCTACTGTCTCTGTCTGCAGTCTGCTATCCCCTTTAGAGAGACTAACCAGGTATTACCACCTCTACTGTCTCTGTCTGCAGTCTGCTATCCCCTTTAGAGAGACTAACCAGGTATTACCACCTCTACTGTCTCTGTCTGCAGTCTGCTATCCCCTTTAGAGAGACCAGACTAACCAGGTATTACCACCTCTACTGTCTCTGTCTGCAGTCTGCTATCCCCTTTAGAGAGACTAACCAGGTATTACCACCTCTACTGTCTCTGTCTGCAGTCTGCTATCCACTTTAGAGAGACCAACCAGGTATTACCACCTCTACTGTCTCTGTCTGCAGTCTGCTATCCCCTTTAGAGAGACCAGACTAACCAGGTATTACCACCTCTACTGTCTCTGTCTGCAGTCTGCTATCACCTTTAGAGAGACTAACCAGGTATTACCACCTCTAC
>NW_028161253.1:0-38343 GCF_964263955.1 Coregonus lavaretus
GAGAGAGAGAGAGAGAGAGAGAGAGAGAGAGAGAGAGAAGGAGCAGGGAGGTTGGAGGATTGGGTTAGTTCCTTACAGAGAGAGAGAGAGAGAATCGGGTTAGTTCTCAGAGAGAGAGCGAGAGAGAGAGAGAGAGTGAGAGAGAGAGGAGAGAGAGAGAGAGAGAGAGCAGGGAGGTTGGAGGATCGAGTTAGTTCCTCACAGAGAGAGAGAGAGAGAGAGAGAGAGAGAGAGAGAGAGAAAGAGAGAGAGAGCAGGGAGGTTGGAGGATGGGTTAGTTCCTTACAGAGAGAGAGAGAATCGGTTAGTTCCTCAGATAGAGAGAGAGAGAGAGAAGAGAGAGAGAGAGAGAGAGAGAGAGAGAGAGAGAGAGAGAGAGAGAGGATAGAGAGAGAGAGAGAGAGCAGGGAGGTTGGAGGCTCGAGTTAGTTCCTTACAGAGAGAGAGAGAGAGAGAGAGGAACAAACAGCAAAAAAATATACATGATCAAATGCAAATCTTAGAATCAACTATTAAAGACTACCAGAACCCACTGGATTCTCCAATGACATTGAATGAACTACAGGACAAAATACAAACCCTCCAACCCAAAAAGGTCTGTGGTGTTGATGGTATCCTCAATGATATGATAAAATATACAGACCACAAATTTCAATTAGCTATACTTAAACTCTTAACATCATCCTTAGCTCTGGCATCTTCCCAATATTTGGAACCAAGGACTGATCACCACAATCCACAAAAGTGGAGACAAATTTGACCCCAATAACTACCGTGGGATATGCGTCAACAGCAACCTTGGGAAAATCCTCTGCATTATCATTAACAGCAGACTAGTTCATTTCCTCAGTGAAAACAATGTACTGAGCAAATGTCAAATTGGCTTTTTACCAAATTACCGTACGGACAGACCACGTATTCACCCTGCACACCCTCATTGACAAACAAACAAACCAAAACAAAGGCAAAGTCTTCTCATGCTTTGTTGATTTCAAAAAAGCCCTTTGACTCAATTTGGCATGAGGGTCTGCTATACAAATTGATGGAAAGTGGGGTTGGGGGAAAAACATTACGACATTATAAAATCCATGTACACAAACAACAAGTGTGCGGTAAAATTGGCAAAAAACACACACATTTCTTTCCACAGGGCCGTGGGTGAGACAGGGATGCAGTTTAAGCCCCACCCTCTTCAACATATATATCAACGAATTGGCGAGGGCACTAGAACAGTCTGCAGCACCCGGCCTCACCCTACTAGAATCTGAAGTCAAATGTCTTCTGTTTTCTGATGATATGTTGCTTCTGTCACCAACCAAGGAGGGCCTACAGCAGCACCTAGATCTTCTGCACACATTCTGTCAGACCTGGGCCCTGACAGTAAATCTCCAGTAAGACAAAAATAATGGTGTTCCAAAAAAGGTCCAGTTGCCAGAACCACAAATACAAATTCCATCTAGACACCGTTGCCCTAGAGCACACAAAAAACTATACATACCTCGGCCTAAACATCAGCGCCACAGGTACTTCCACAAAGCTGTGAACGATCTGAGAGACAAGGCAAGAAGGGCCTTCTATGCCATCAAAAGGAACATAAAATTTGACATACCAATTAGGATCTGGCTAAAAATACTTGAATCAGTTATAGAACCCATTGCCCTTTAATGGGTTCTGAGGTCTGGGGTCCGCTCACCAACCAAGAATTCACAAAATGGGACAAACACCAAATTGAGACTCTGCATGCAGAATTCTGCAAAAACATCCTCCGTGTACAACGTAAAACACCAAATAATGCATGCAGAGCAGAATTAGGCCAATACCCGCTAATTATCAAAATCCAGAAAAGAGCCGTTAAATTCTATAACCACTTAAAAGGAAAGCGATTCCAAACCTTCCATAACAAAGCCATCACCTACAGAGAGATGAACTTGGAGAAGAGTCCCCTAAGTAAGCTTGTCCTGGGGCTCTGTTCACAAACACAAACAGACCCCACACAGCCCCAGGACAACAACAACAACAACAACAACAACAACAACACAATTAGACCCAACCAAATCATGAGAAAACAAAAAGAGAATTACTTGACACATTGGAAAGAACAAACAAAAAAACAGAGCAAACTAGAATGCTATTTGGCCCTAAACAGAGAGTACACAGTGGCAGAATACCTGACCACTGTGACTGACCCAAACTTAAGGAAAGCTTTGACTATGTACAGACTCAGTGAGCATAGCCTTGCTATTGAGAAAGGCCGCCGTAGGCAGACCTGGCTCTCAGAGAAGACAGGCTATGTGCACACTGCCCACAAAAATGAGGTGGAAACTGAGCTGCACTTCCTAACCTCCTGCCAAATGTATGACCATATTAGAGACACATATTTCCCTCAGATTACAGCGATCCACAAAGAATTCGAAAACAAACCCAATTTTGATAAACTCCCTTATCTACTGGGTGAAAAACCACAGTGTGCCATCACAGCTGCAAGATTTGTGACCTGTTGCCACAAGAAAAGGGCAACCAGTGAAGAACAAACACTATTGTAAATACAACCCATATTTATGTTTATTTATTTTCCCTTTGTACTTTAACTATTTGCACATTGTTACAACACTGTATATATACATAATATGACATTTGAAATGTCTTTATTCTTTGGAAACTTCTGAGTGTAATGTTTACTGTTAATATTTATTGTTTATTTCACTTTTGTTTACTATCTACTTCACTTGCTTTGGCAATGTTAACACACGTTTCCCATGACAATAAAGCCCTTAAATTGAATTGAAATTGAATTGTGAGGGAGCAGGGAGGTTGGAGGATCGGGTTAGTTCCTCACAGAGAGAGAGAGAGAGAGAGTAGAGAGAGAGAGAGAGAGAGAGAGAGAGAGAGAGAGAGAGAGAGAGAGAGAGAGAGAGAGAGAGAGAGAGAGAGAGAGAGAGAGAGAGAGAGAGAGAGAGAGAGAGAGAGAGAGAGAGAGGAGAGAGAGAGAGAGAGGAGAGAGATGAGAGGAGAGAGAGAGGAGAGAGAGAGAGAGAGAGAGAGAGAGGAGAGAGAGAGAGAGAGAGGGAGAGAGAGAGAGAGAGGTTGGAGGGTCAGGGGTTCTGATCAATATTAGTAGACTATACAGGGAATAGGATGCTATTTGACTCCCGAGTGGCGCAGTGGTCTAGTGGCTAGTTGTGCCACTATAGATCCTGCTTAGAGTCCAGGCTCTGTCGCAGCCGGCCGCGACCGGGAGACCCATGGGCGGCGCACAATTGGTCCAGTGCCGTCCAAGGTAGGGGAGGGTTTGGTCGGCAAAACATATATGCATTCACTAACTGTAAGTCGCTCTGGATAAGAGTGTCTGCTAAATGACTACAATGTAAAATGTAAAATGTATTTCAGATGCACCACTAGTACCTGTAGCATGTATGTAATGTAATGAATGTTCTAGGCTGTGACTTCATTCTGAGATATTTAGCTGGTACTGGAGCTAATAATTAAATAAATGTTGATTCAGGTCTACCTCACAAATATTTGACTGAACACAGGAGGTCTTGCCAAATCAACCAAGGCGACCATGAAGCGTTAGTTTCTGGAGGGTCAGGAAACAAGACAGACTGAGCTTAAAGCTATAGCTCAGTCCAGTCAGTCAGACAAGCCTGGAGGCTCCAGGGTGCGTCAGGTCTGAAGTGGACCAATACATCTAC
The DNA here is from genome assembly GCF_964263955.1 of Coregonus lavaretus. Lineage (NCBI taxonomy): Eukaryota > Metazoa > Chordata > Actinopteri > Salmoniformes > Salmonidae > Coregonus > Coregonus lavaretus. The sequence continues at coordinate 3,693 of NW_028161253.1, forward strand.
AATACCAGTCTCTAAAAGACCTCTCTTGTTCCCCTCCATACCGTCATAATGCTCCATTCACCATGTGGTATTTTCTACTAGCTTACTTACACACACACACACACACACACACACACACACACACACACACACACACACACACACACACACACACACACACACACACACACATACACACACACACACACACACACACACACACACACACACACACACACACACACACACACACACACACACACAGAGAGAGAGAGAGCAGGGAAGTTGGAGGGTCAGGGGTGAGAGAGAGAGAGAGAGAGAGAGGTTGGAGGGTCAGGGGTGAGAGAGAGAGAGAGAGAGAGAGAGAGAGGTTGGAGGGTCAGGGTTACTTCCTCATTGAGAGAGAGAGATTGAGAGAAGTTGGAGGGTCAGGGGTTACTTCCTCATTGAGAGAGAGAGAGGTTGGAGGGGTCAGGGTTTACTTCCTCATTGAGAGAGAGACAGAGGTTGGAGGGTCAGGGGTTAGGATCAATATTAGTAGACTATACAGGGAATAGGATGCTATTTCAGTTGCACCGCTACTACTGTAGCATTTATGTAATGTAATGAATGTTCTAGCTCACTTCCACACACACACACAGAGCAGGGAAGTAGGAGGGTCAGGGGAGAGAGAGAGAGAGGTTGGAGGGTCAGGGGTTACTTCCTCATTGAGAAGAGAGCGAGAGAGGTTGGATGGTCAGGGGTTACTTCCTCATTGAGAGAGAGGGAGAGAGAGGTTGGAGGGTCAGGGGTTACTTCCTCATTGAGAGAGAGAGAGAGGTTGGAGGGTCAGGGGTTACTTCCTCATTGAGAGAAAGAGAGAGAGAGAGAGATTGAGGTTGGAGGGTCAGGGGTTACTTCCTCATTTGGAGAGAGAGAGAGAGAGAGAGAGAGAGAGAGAGAGAGAGAGAGAGAGAGAGAGAGAGAGAGAGAGAGAGAGAGAGAGAGAGAGAGAGAGAGAGAGAGAGAGAGAGAGAGAGAGAGAGAGAGAGACGAGAGTCACGTTTGTTGTATAAAGGATCGGATCAAGGTGCAGCGTGGTATGCGTACATAGTCGTTTATTTTAATAAACACCAACAAAATAACAAAATCCAACAGAACGTGAAGTTCAAGAGGCTAAATATCAAACAAGCCAAACAGAAACAAGATCCCACAACTAAGTATGATCTCCAATCAGAGACAACGACCGACAGCTGCCTCTGATTGGGAACCACACCCGGCCAACATAGAAATATATAAACTAGATTTCACACCCTGACCAACCCAACTAGAGGTCTCAATGTCAGGGCGTGACAGAGAGAGAGATAGATACTGTACAGGACAGCAATACAATTAGACCCAACCAAATCATGATAAAACAAAAAGATAATTACTTGACACATTGGAAAGAATTAACAAAAAAACAGAGCAAACTAGAATACTATTTGGCCCTAAACAGAGAGTACACAGTGGCAGAATACCTGACCACTGTGACTGACCCAAAATTAAGGAAAGCTTTGACTATGTACAGACTCTGTTAGCCTTGCTATTGAGAAAGGTCCCCGTAGGCAGACCTGGCTCTCAAGAGAAGACAGGCTATATGCACACCGCCCACAAAATGAGGTGGAAACTGAGCTGCACTTCCTAACCTCCTGCCAAATGTATGACCATATTAGAGACACATATTTCCCTCAGATTACACAGATCCACAAAGAATTTGAAAACAAATCCAATTTTGATAAACTCCCATATCTATTGGGTGAACTACCACAGTGTGCAATCACAGCAGCAAGATTTGTGACCTGTTGCCATAAGAAAAGGGCAACCAGTGAAGAACAAACACCATTGTAAATACAATTTATTTTCCCTTTTTTACATTAACTATTTGCACATTGTTACACTGTATATAGACATAATATGACATTTGAAATGTCTTTATTTTTTTGGAACTTGTGTGAGTGTAATGTTTACTGTTCACTTTTTATTGTTTATTTCACTTTTGTTTATCCATTTTAAACATATGTTTCCCATGCCAATAAAGCCCCTTGAATTGAATTGAGGGAGGGAGGGAGGGAGGGAGAGAGAGAGAGAGAGCAGAGAGGTTGGAGGGTGGGGATTAGTTCCTCACAGAACGAAAGAGAGGGAGGTTGGAGGGTCAGGGGTTAGTTCCTCACTGAGAGAGGGAGGTTGGAGGGTCAGGGGTTAGTTCCTCACTGAGAGAGGGAGGTTGGAGGGTCAGGGGTTAGTTCCTCACTGAGAGAGGGAGGTTGGAGGGTCAGGGGGTAGTTCCTCACTGAGAGAGGGAGGTTGGAGGGTCAGGGGTTCTGATCAATATTAGTAGACTATACAGGGAATAGGATGCTATTTCAGATGCACCACTAGTACTGTGGCATGTATGTAATGTAATGAATGTTCTAGGCTGTGACTTCATTCTGAGATATTTAGCTGGTGTTTAACATAAACGGTGCAGGTTTCTTTAATGCCAAAGGGGGGTAAAAAAAGACCCAGACTTTGTAACAATGTAGTAATTATCCATAAACAGTCAAACCCAGCAGGTATACAGGATGCTGCGTGGAGGGAGTCAGTCTACTACACTGCCCCCCGGTGCCACGTCTACCATCATCCCCTAGACTACATAGAGCTGTGGAATACTGCTAATTAAACTCATGATTCAGAAGCCACACCTTCAGTATAAGGACTACAGTGCACTGTATGAGACACAAGTTTCATTGTTGTAGGTGTGCTACGGTATATATCATTATTTATGTGAGCTTAACTTGGGTATGATGCTACAAGCTTGGTACACCTGTATTTGGGGAGTTTGCAGATCCTCTCAAGCTCCGTCAAGTTGGATGGGGAGCACAGCTATTTTCAGGTCTCTCCAGAGATGTTCGATCGGGTTCAAGTCCAGGCTCTCTTTTTTTTTTTAAATATTTGCTGAGATTATAAATAAGGCCTGGCCATTTTTTGTTTTTGTTTATTGTTTATTGTCAAATAACCACAAACAAACCACTTAGTATGAAATGTTAGCTGTATAGGATTTTTATTTGTATTTTGGGTTTTTTCACGGGATGGAAGTGAAATATCTTAAAGGGGCAAACACATGTAATTTGGGCTTTTATTTACTGAGGGATAAGTAAATAGGGGTGATTTATTTTGAAAAGAGCTGTACTAAAGACATACTGTACATTTGGGATACAACATTTATGAAATGTTTTGACGGTTGTTAATGTGTAGTATACTATTTGATGGAACAATTAATTGAATGATTTCAATGACCTCTGCAATCTATCCTGGCTTTATAGTGTGATCTGATCATCCACACTATAAATCTTGGAGGCATGCTTAATTAGGGGTTCATTATAATAAGCAATTGTAAAGAAGTATATAATTTGGCATTAATGCTATATATCATCCCAAACAGGACAAAGATGAAGTGGGAGAGTTAGTCTTGAAGGAGAGATAACCATGAATAACGAATGCAATTGGGTTAAGATATCATCAAGGGTTGTCATTTTAAGTTCAGTTATTATTTTTGGTTTAACAAGCAATATTGTTATTTAGTTTTTTGAACACATTTATCACGATGTGATGCATGTGTCCAAAGGGGGGAAGGTGTTAAGGATTTTGTTTTTTTGGGCTTACAGGGGTTTTAATGGTTTTTAATGGTTTTAATATTTTTAATGTTTTTGTGGTAAGATATGCAAATTGTATTAAGGATATGAGCAGTAGTAATAATGTGGTATGGGTTAGGTTAAATCTTTTTTGTTTTTGTGATAGGAGGCAGGGTGTAGAGGTCTGTCTATGAATTGAGGGGACTACAACGAGCTGGAAGGAGGTGCGCTTCATAATCTCAAGGCTTCTCCTGACGGATGAGAGGACATGAGTAGCATACTGTGTCTCACCTAACCTAACAATGTTCTTAAGATTTTTTCCCCATGGGGTGAAGGGAACTCTGCCCAACGGAGTAGGAGAATCTGAGTGTTTTTCTGCGCCCTGGAGACTATGTGATGGTAAAAGACTACGGAAGAAAGAGTTGGAAAGACCCTATGTGTAGGGGCCTGTACCAGGTGTTGTTGGCTACCTCAATGATGGTAAAAGTGGCGGAGACAGATACTTAGATCCATGTTTCCCACTATAGGAGTGTTCCAACCCCAGCCATTGGGTAGCATTGTTGTCTTTTGTGTGTGTCTGTGCTTGTGTGTCCTTGCAGCAGTAACTCAGAGCTTCCCTATGGGTAGGCTGATAGAAGGACACTCTTCGCAGACCGATGTCGATGGATTGAGAGGGACTCTGGCTGATCCGGAGACCCTAGTGACGGGAGAAGGTTAACAGCTAAAGTGACCATACATCATCGTCCCGGTTACACCAACGGCGGTACGGATAGAGGGGAGCGCGATCGGGTATCATCTAAACCATTGTACCAGAGTGAGGGAACTGATGACTAAGAGACCGCCGAGAGATTCCAGACCTCCGAGAGATTCCAGACCTCCAAGAGATTCCAGACCTCCAAGACATTCTAGACCACCGAGAGATTCCAGACCTCCAAGACGCACCAGATATCCTCATCATTGATTTCTCTGCACTTGACTAATTTCCCTGAGGATAAGGGGAATGGCATACTGACAATAGTAAAGAGCAAAATAATAAGGCAGAGAAGGGAAGCAGATAGGATTAAAATGTATATTCCTGCACAGGCAGGAAGCATAACTAAAATACAGAAAGGGATCGCTATTAAAGTATGAGGGTCAACTGGTTATTGGTGTGGGAGGAATCAGCACAAGGATTATGGGGAAATCACATGGGGTAACTGTGACCTTAAGATAATAAAAGAAAAAGACAGATGGATCATAGACATAAGAATAACAGCCCAGGACTTAGATAAACAATTGGATGTAGTACTTACAGTGGGGGAAAAAAGTATTTAGTCAGCCACCAATTGTGCAAGTTCTCCCACTTAAAAAGATGAGAGAGGCCTGTAATTTTCATCATAGGTACACGTCAACTATGACAGACAAAATGAGGAAAAAAAATCCAGAAAATCACATTGTAGGATTTTTAATGAATTTATTTGCAAATTATGGTGGAAAATAAGTATTTGGTCAATAACAAAAGTTTCTCAATACTTTGTTATATACCCTTTGTTGGCAATGACACAGGTCAAACGTTTTCTGTAAGTCTTCACAAGGTTTTCACACACTGTTGCTGGTATTTTGGCCCATTCCTCCATGCAGATCTCCTCTAGAGCAGTGATGTTTTGGGGCTGTCGCTGGGCAACACGGACTTTCAACTCCCTCCAAAGATTTTCTATGGGGTTGAGATCTGGAGACTGGCTAGGCCACTCCAGGACCTTGAAATGCTTCTTACGAAGCCACTCCTTCGTTGCCCGGGCGGTGTGTTTGGGATCATTGTCATGCTGAAAGACCCAGCCATGTTTCATCTTCAATGCCCTTGCTGATGGAAGGAGGTTTTCACTCAAAATCTCACGATACATGGCCCCATTCATTCTTTCCTTTACACGGATCAGTCGTCCTGGTCCATTTGCAGAAAAACAGCCCCAAAGCATGATGTTTCCACCCCCATGCTTCACAGTAGGTATGGTGTTCTTTGGATGCAACTCAGCATTCTTTGTCCTCCAAACACGACGAGTTGAGTTTTTACCAAAAAGTTCTATTTTGGTTTCATCTGACCATATGACATTCTCCCAATCCTCTTCTGGATCATCCAAATGCATTCTAGCAAACTTCAGACGGGCCTGGACATGTACTGGCTTAAGCAGGGGGACACGTCTGGCACTGCATGATTTGAGTCCCTGGCGGCGTAGTGTGTTACTGATGGTAGGCTTTGGAGCGGGGAGCAGGAGCGGACCGGACCGGGCTGGCGACGCGCACCATTGGCTTGGTGCGGGGAGCAGGAACAGGCCGGGCCGGGCTGGCGACGCGCACCATAGGCTTGGTGCGGGGAGCAGGAACAGGCCGGGCCGGGCTGGCGACGCGCACCATTGGCTTGGTGCGGGGAGCAGGAACAGGCCGGGCCGGGCTGGCGACTCGCACCATTGGCTTGGTGCGGGGAGCAGGAACAGGCCGGGCCGGGCTGGCGACGCGCACCATTGGCTTGGTGCGGGGAGCAGGAGCGGGCCGGACCGGGCTGGCGACGCGCACCATTGGCTTGGTGCGGGGAGCAGGAACAGGCCGGGCCGGGCTGGCGACGCGCACCATTGGCTTGGTGCGGGGAGCAGGAGCGGGCCGGACCGGGCTGGTGACGCGCACCATTGGCCTGGTGCGGGGAGCAGGAACAGGCCGGGCCGGGCTGGCGACGCGCACCACAGGCTCGGTGCAAGGGACAGGAACAGACCGGACCGTACTGGGGACACACACCACTGGCCCTACGCAGGGATCAGGAACGGGCCGGACCGGACTGGTAACACACCCCAGTACCTCTCGCCGTGCCTCTACACCTTCCTTCCCCTTTTTGACCAGTGGCCCCCGTAACCTGGCGGCCTCCTCTGCCAACCCACTGGGCCGCTCTATCGCGGTCTCCTGCTGCCCCGTCGTCCACGGCGTTAGCCCCCCCTAAAAATGTTCTGGGCCTCTCTCCTACCCGTGGACCAGGTCTCCATATTTCTCGCCAGCCTTTCGCCCTTCTGCTTCCAAGTCAAGCCCCTCTCTTCCTCACACGGCTTGACCCAGTCGAGGAGGCGAAGGAGATCCGCTAGAGATCTCCCTGGCGATGGCTCCTGGACACGCTGCTTGGTCCAGTCTTGGTGGGATCTTCTGTCACGATCGTCTTGAAAAGAAGCTGGCCAAGGCGCAGCGTTGAATGCGAACATATTTTATTAATTAGAATGATAACACGAACAAAACAACAAATGATAACGTGACGTCCTCGGTCTAACACAAACCACACTGGAACAAGATCCCACAACCACTGTGGGAAAACAGCCTGTCTAAATATGGTTCCCAATCAGAGGCAACCAGCAACAGCTGACACTCGTTGCCTCTGATTGAGAACCACTCTGGCCAACATAGAAATGCAACAACTAGCATACACAAAGGAAACTCACACCCTGGCTCAACATACAAGTGTCCCCAGAGCCAGGGCGTGACAGATGGATGGGGAGCACAGCTATTTTTAGGTCTCTCCAGAGATGTTTGATCGGGTTCAAGTCCGGGCTCTCTTTTCTTTGAAATATTTGCTGAGATTATAAATAAGGCCTGGCCATTTTTTTGTTTGTTTATTGTTTATTGTCAAATAACCACAAACAAACCATTTAGTATGAAATGTTAGCTGTATAGGATTTTTATTTGGGTTTTGGGTTTTTTCACGGGATGGAAGTGAAATATCTTAAAGGGGCAAACACATGTAATTTGGGCTTTTATTTACTGAGGGATAAGTAAATACGTGTGATTTATTTTGAAAAGAGCTGTACTAAAGACATACTGTACATTTGGGATACAACATTTATGAAATGTTTTGACGGTTGTTAATGAGTAGTATACTATTTGATGGAACAATTAATTGAATGATTTCAATGACCTCTGCAATCTATCCTGGCTGTATAGTGTGATCTGATCATCCACACTATAAATCTTGGAAGCATGCTTAATTAGGGGTTCATTATAATAAGCAATTGTAAAGAAGTATATAATTTGGCATTAATCCTATATATCATCCCAAACAGGACAAAGACGAAGTGGGAGAGTTAGTCTTGAAGGAGAGATAACCATGAATAACGAATGCAATTGGGTTAAGATATCATCAAGGGTTTTCATTTTAAGTTCAGTTATTATTTTTGGTTTAACAAGCAATATTGTTATTTTGTTTTTTGAACACATTAATCCCGATGTGATGCATGAGTCCAAAGGGGGGAAGGTGTTAAGGATTTAGTTTTTTGGGGCTTACAGGGGTTTTAATGGTTTTTAATGGTTTTAATATTTTTAATGTTTTTGTGGTAAGATATGCAAATTGTATTAAGGATATGAGCAGTAGTAATAATGTGGTATGGGTTAGGTTAAATCTTTTTTGTTTTTGTGATAGGAGGCAGGGTGTAGAGGTCTGTCTATGAAATGAGGGGACTACAACGAGCTGGAAGGAGGTGCGCTTCATAATCTCAAGGCTTCTCCTGACGGATGAGAGGACATAAGTAGCATACTGTGTCTCACCTAACCTAACAATGTTCTTAAGATTTTTTCCCCATGGGGTGAAGGGAACTCTGCCCAACGGAGTAGGAGAATCTGTCACACCCTGGCTCTGGGACTCTATATGTTGAGCCAGGGTGTGGATAGTCTATATGTTGTATTTCTATGTTGGCCTGAGTGACTCCCAATCAGAGGCAACGAGTGTCAGCTGGTTGTCTCTGATTGGGAGCCATATTTAACTGTCTGTCTTTCACTTTGTGTTTGTATTTTCTTGTTCGTATTTTGGTTTGTGTATGACCATTGACTATCACGTCGTCCTTTTGTTGTTTTGATCGTGTGATCATCAAATTAAATAAATATGTTCACATTCAACGCTGCGCCTTGGTCTCTCCCTGACGATCGTGACAGAAGAAACCACCAGAACTGGACCAAGCAGCCTAGTGAGGAGCAGAGTGGGTGGACCTGGCAACAGTGGAGGCAGAGCTTCGACTGGGTCAAGCCGAATGAGGAGCTGAATGGCGGAGATTGGAAGCAGAAGAGCGAGAGTTGGGCGAGAATTATCGAGGCCTGGCCCACGGGGAAGAGAGACTCCCAGAAATTTTTTAGGGGGGGGCTCACGACGTCGGACCAGCAGGAGGCCGCGATAGAGCGGCCCAGCGGGTTGCCAGAGGAGGCCGCCAGGTTACGGGGGCCACTGGTCGAAGAGGGGATGGAGGATGTAGAGGCACGGCGAGAGGTACTGGCGTGTGTCGCCAGTCCGGTCCGGCCCGTTCCAGATCCCGGTGTAGGGCCAGTGGTGTGTGTCCCCAGTATGGTCCGGTCTGTTCCTGCTCCCCGCACCAAGTCAGGGGTGCGCATCGTCAGCCCGGTCCGGCCCGTTCCTACTCCATGCACCAAGCCAGGGGTGCGCATCGTCAGCCCGGTCCGGCCCGTTCCTACTCAACGCACCAAGCCAGGGGTGCGCATCGTCAGCCCGGTCCGGCCCGTTCCTACTCCACGCACCAAGCCAGGGGTGCGCATCGTCAGCCCGGTCCGGCCCGTTCCTACTCCACGCACCAAGCCAGGGGTGCGCATCGTCAGCCCGGTCCGGCCCGTTCCTACTCCACGCACCAAGCCAGGGGTGCGCATCGTCAGCCCGGTCCGGCCCGTTCCTACTCCACGCACCAAGCCAGGGGTGCGCATCGTCAGCCCGGTCCGGCCCGTTCCTACTCCACGCACCAAGCCAGGGGTGCGCATCGTCAGCCCGGTCCGGCCCGTTCCTACTCCACGCACCAAGCCAGGGGTGCGCGTTGTCAGTCCCGCACAACCCGTGCCTGGGTCACCGGTGCCTGGTAAGGTACCGGTCAGCTGCTCCACACCGGAGCCTAAGCGGTCCGCTTCAACGATGTCCGGTCCAGCTCCAGCCAGCGGGGCCAGACCGGACCAGGGGCGCCACGGGGGGATGGTGGAAGGGTGGTGGTCAAGCCCGGAACCGGAACCGCCTCCGAGGAGGAATGCCCACCCAGCCCTCCCCTGGTTTGTGTACGTTTAGGCGCGGTCGCAGTCCGCGCCTTTAGGGGGGGGTACTGTCACACCCTGGCTCTGGGACTCTATATGTTGAGCCAGGGTGTGGATAGTCTATATGTTGTATTTCTATGTTGGCCTGAGTGACTCCCAATCAGAGGCAACGAGTGTCAGCTGGTTGTCTCTGATTGGGAGCCATATTTAACTGTCTGTCTTTCACTTTGTGTTTGTGGTTTCTTGTTCGTATTTTGGTTTGTGTATGACCATTGACTATCACGTCGTCCTTTTGTTGTTTTGATCGTGTGATCATCAAATTAAATAAATATGTTCACATTCAACGCTGCGCCTTGGTCTCTCCCTGACGATCGTGACAGAATCTGAGTGTTTTTCTGCGCCCTGGAGACTATGTGATGGTAAAAGACTACGGAAGAAAGAGTTGGAAAGACCTTATGTGGAGGGGCCTGTACCAGGTGTTGTTGGCTACCTCAATGATGGTAAAAGTGGCAGAGACAGATACTTAGATCCATGTTTCCCACTATAGGAGTGTTCCAACCCCAGCCATTGGGTAGCATTGTTGTCTTTTGTGTGTGTCTGTGCTTGTGTGTCCTTGCAGCAGTAACTCAGAGCTTCATTATGGGTAGGCTGATAGAAGGACACTCTTCGCAGACCGATGTCGATGGATTGAGAGGGACTCTGGCTGATCCGGAGACCCTAGTGACGGGAGAAGGTTAACAGCTAAAGTGACCATACATCATCGTCCCGGTTACACCAACGGCGGTACGGATAGAGGGGAGCGCAATCGGGTATCATCTAAACCATTGTACCAGAGTGAGGGAACTGATGACTAAGAGACTGCCGAGAGATTCCAGACCTCCGAGAGATTCCAGACCTCCAAGAGATTCCAGACCGCCGAGAGATTCCAGACCGCGCCGAGAGATTCCAGACCTCCGAGAGATTCCAGACCTCCGAGAGATTCCAGACCGCCGAGAGATTCCAGACCTCCAAGACATTCTAGACCACCGAGAGATTCCAGACCTCCAAGACATTCTAGACCACCGAGAGATTCCAGACCTCCAAGACGCACCAGATATCCTCATCATTGATTTCTCTGCCCTTGACTAATTTCCCTGAGGATAAGGGGAATGGCATACTGACAATAGTAAAGAGCAACACAATAAGGCAGAGAAGGGAAGCAGATAGGATTAGAATGTATTTTCCTGCACAGGCAGGAAGCATAACTAAAATACAGGAAGGGATCACTATTAAAATACAAGGGTTAAATGGTTATTGGTGTGGGTGGAACCAACACAAGGATTATGTGGAAATCACATGGGATAACTGTGACCTTAAGATAATAAAAGAAAAAGACAGATGGATCATAGACATAAGAATAACAGCCCAGGACTTAGATAAACAATTGGATGTAGTACTTATGAGTAATTGACAAAGGAAGTGGGTGTGGAGTGATAAAGAGCGGGAAACTAAGGAGGGAGGGATTTGAACCTAGGGTGGAAGAAAGGAAACTATATAGGTAGGAGGGAGAGAGAGAGACGGGGCGAATCTGCAGGTTGGCCTGACTTTGTTGACATTGTAATAAAGTCATTCTTGATCCCACAAACACTCTGTAAGATCTTAATTGTAATAAAGTATAGTGGTTATTTTCCACAACAATGTTCGATCGGGTTCAAGTCCGGGCTCTGGATGGGCCACTCAAGGACATTCAGAGACTTGTCCCGAAGCCACTCTTGCGTTGTCTTGGCTGTGTGCTTAGGGTCATTGTCCTGTTGAAAGGTGAACCGTCACCCCAGTCTGAGGTCCTGAGTGCTCTGGAACAGGTTTTCATTGAGGATCTCTCTGTACTTTCATCTTTGCCTCGATCCTGACCAGTCTCCCAGTACCTGCCGCTGAAAAACACCCCACACAGCATGATGCTGCCATCACCATGCTTCACTGTAGGGATGGTGCCAGGTTTCCTCCAGACGTGACGCTTGGCATTCAGGCCAAAGAGTTCAATCTTGTTTTAATCAGATCAGAGAATCTTGTTTCTCATGGTCTGAGAGTCTTTAGGTGCCTTTTGGCAAACTCCAAGTAGGCTGTCATGTGCCTTTTACTGAGGAATGGCTTCTGTCTGGCCACTCTACCATAAAGGCCTGATTGGTGGAGTGCTGCAGAGATGGTTGTCCTTCTGGAAGGTTCTCCCATCTCCACAGAGGAACTCTAGAGCTCTGTCAGAGTGAACATCGGGTTCTTGGTCACCTCCCTGACCAAGGCCCTTCTCCACCGATGTCTCAGTTTGGCCGGGCGGCCAGCTCTAGGAAGAGTCTTGGTGGTTCCAAACTTCTTCCATTTAAGAATGATGGAGGCCACTGTGTTCTTGGGGACCTTCAAAGCTGCAGAATGTTTTTGTACCCTTCACCAGATCTGTGCCTCGACACAATCCTGTCTCGGAGCTCTACGGACAATTCCTTCGACCTCATGACAGGGAGGAGGACGGGCTGGGTGAACAGAGAGGAACAAGGCACGTCTACGCCTACCTGGGAAGGTGCAGGAGTGCTCCTCGGGCTGTCGCTTCCTCGCCTGGTTCTCCTTCTGGGACAGGTGTTCCAGGGGTGGTCAGACTCCCCGCAGTAGAAACAGAGACCCTGTTGACAGCGGCGTTGACATTCCGCAGGGGGAAGGTGCACCGTGCCCACCTCCATGGGCTCATTCTCGCTGGAGGTTCCTGGGAGAGACCCAAACCCCCGGGCGATGACGGGCACGCAGGAGCTGGGAAGGTGGTGGTGTACCCTGCAGTTGGCATACGGCCCGGAGCACCTCGTCCATGGCAGTCCCGAGGCGCTCCAGGCACGAGTCGTGGTGGCGGAGCTTCGCTCCTACAGCGCAGAGGTCGGGATGTCCTGCTGCTTCCTGTTTTCTTGGGTCGGTCATTCTGTCACTGGTGTAGAGAGGAGTAGGCAGGAGGCAGTCGCAGGTTTAGAACTACTGAATTTATTTAAGCACCTTAGATCAAAGCGGGACGAAACCCAAACGCTGTTGTGCTCAAAATATATCTTCATTAAAAAAAGGCACAGGGCAAACCCAAAGTGCAAAATATAAAGTACTCAGGAAATAGTAGTAGAGATTCCACTCAGGAAAACAAGTAACATTTACAATGACTGACAAAGACAAATGGCAGAGGGAGTATATATACAGTGATAGAGTGGGGATTGGAACCAGGTGTGTGTAATGATGACGAGACAAGTCCGGGGTTGATGAGTGAAGGGCGTTTGCCAGCAGTAGGTTCGGCAGCAGCTAGAAGGCCGGCGACGCCGAACGCCTGAGCTGGACAGGAGGGGGAGCCAAAGCAAAGGCTGGTGTGACACTAGTTTCCATCCTCCTCTGGGTACATTGACTTCAATACAAAACCTAGGAGGCTCATGGTTCTCACCCCCTTCCATAGACTTACACAGTAATTATGACAACTTCCGGAGGACGTCCTCCAACCTATCCGAGCTCTTGCAGCATGAACTGACATGTTGTCCACCCAATCAAAGGATCAGAGAATGAATCTAGTACTGAAAGCATAAGCTACAGCAAGCTAGCACTGCAGTGCATAAAATGTGTTGAGTAGTTGACTCAAAGAGAGAGAAAGACAATAGTTGAACAGTTTTGAACAAATTAATTTATTCAAAAATGAAGGAAGAAAGAGAGAGAGATTCTTTTTGTTTTTTTCACTTTCACTTACTTAGTTAGCGAATGCAGCTAACTAGTTTAGCCTACTCAAACACCCGGCTCAAACAGAGAGGGATGCTATGATAGCTAGCTGGCTATGGTTATCCAACACCGGAACTCTTCCAAGTCAAGGTAAGCTTTTGGTTTTATTAATTTATTGCCACCGGGCCCGCCGGTGTAACTGCTGCTAAACTGCTTGCTGACTGTACACTGTACTGCATGATTGTAGCTAGTGGGTTTACTCATGCGTTAGTTCTAGTAGCTATGGTGACTAGCTATGACGTTAGCTAATATGGTGACATCAACAATGTAGGCTTTGTGTAGCGGTTAGCGGTTATGATATGAAGGTTTGGCTTGGAAAGTTTGTTTTGCCTGGTCACAGACAGCTGATGTGTTGTGCAATGAAGTCCACAAGCGAATAGAAAAGGTGAGAGGAGGAGAGCGCGTAGATGCGAAGAGGAATAATCCAATGATCAAAGTGATCATGCTGTTTTATGTGGCTGCCATGAAAGTAAACTTTGTTTGCTCGTGATCAGGGGTGTATTCATTCCACCAATTCTGGTGAAAAATGTTTCTTAAATTGAAGCAAATGTTATTGGTCACATACACATATTTAGCAGTTGTTATTGCGGGTGTAGCGAAAAGATTGTGTTCCTAGCTCCAATAGTGCGGCAGTATCTAACAATTCACAACAATACACACATCTAAAAGTAAAAGAATGGAATTAAAAAATATATAAAAATTAGGACGAGCAATGTCGGAGTGGCATTGACTAAAATACAGTAGAATAGAATAGAATACAGTATATACATATGAGATGAGTAAAGCAGTATGTAAACATAATTAAAGTGACTAGTGTTCCATTATTAAAAGTGGCCAGTGATTCCATGTATATGTATATATATGGCAGCAGCCTCTAAGGTGCAGGGTTGAGTAGCCGGGTGGTAGCCGGCTAGTGATGACTATTTAACAGTCTGATGACCTTGAGATAAAAGCAGTTTTTCAGTCCCTCGGTCCCAACTTTGATGCACCTGGACTGACCTCGCCTTCTGGATGATAGCGGGGTGAACAGGTCGTGGCTCGGGTGGTTGATGTCCTTGATGATCTTTTTGGCCTTCCTGTGACATCGGGTGCTGTAGGTGTCCTGGAGGGCAGGCAGTGTGCCCCCGGTGATGCGTTGGGCAGACCGCACCACCCTCTGGAGAGCCCTGCGGTTGTGGGCGGTGCAGTTGCCGTACCAGGCGGTGATACAGCCTGACAAGATGCTCTCAATTGTGCATCTGTAAAAGTTTCTGAGGGTCTTAGGGGCCAAGCCAAATTTCTTCAGCCTCCTGAGGTTGAAGAGGCACTGTTTGTGCCTTCTTCACTACACTGTCTGTGTGGGTGGACCATTTCAGATCGTCATTGATGTGTACTCCGAGGAACTTGAAGCTTTCCACCTTTTCCACTGAGGTCCCGTCGATATGGATAGGGGTGTGCTCCCTCTGCTGTTTCCTGAAGTCCACGATCAGCTCCTTCGTTTTGTTGACGTTGAGGGAGAGCTAATTTTCCTGGTACCACTCCGCCAGGGCCCTCACCTCCTCCCTGTAGGTCGTCTCGTCATTGTTTTTAATCAGGCCTACTACTGTTGTGTCGTCCGCAAACTTGATGATTGAGTTGGAGGCGTGTGTGGCCACGCCGTCATGGGTGAACAGGGAGTACAAACTGAACGAAACGGGGATAAACCTAGCTGAATTTGTCCAATAGAAACTCTCGTTTGCAACTGTTGGACAAATAATTACACCCTAGATCAGCTAGATGCAGGCAAGAGTGTGCAAGGCGGTATTGAATGTGTCACTGTTTGTGACCTTGATTACTCAAATTTCTCGACCTGTGCACCTACGTTGTAAACTTAATCTGTGGTTGATTGACCAGACAGTCAATCAACCACAGATTAAGTATTGTGAATGATTTTTTAATAGTATTTGATCCCATGTCTGTTTGCAGCTGGGTTTTCCACTCTAAACCAGCAGCTGTAGAGAGAAAGTGTAATAATTAGGAGTGTTTTTCCTCACTCCTCTCCTCAGGGGTAGGACAGGTCTCCTCACTGTCTGCCACTACTTCCTGTCTACCTCTTTACCATACATGTTAAGGTTCACTTCATATTAAGGTTCACTTCAACTACAAAGCAATCTGGGGTTGTCATGGGTACGGCATTAGCTGTAGACAAAATAAAACCTGGACACCAGTTGTGGGACCCAAACAACAGCCACACCCCCTCTCTGTCACGCCCTGACTCAGGGGACGTTTATTTGTTGAGTCAGGGTGTGTATATTCCGTGTTGTGTTGTTTCTATGGTGGAGTAGCTAGTATGTCTATTTCTATGTTGGCCGGGGTGGTTCCCAATCAGAGGCAGCTGTCGCTCGTTGTCTCTGATTGGGGACCATACTTAGGCAGCCTATTGGCACTAGTGGGTTGTGGGATCTTGTTCCAGTTATGGTATGTTTGTGTGCTACATTGGACTTCACGTTTCGTTTGTTGTTTTGTCGTGTGTTTATTCGTTTAAATAAACATGTATGCTTGTCACGCTGTGCCTTGGTCCGTCCCGTTCGTCAACGATCGTGACACTCCCCTGACTTTGCTCACTTCACTGTATCACGTCCACCATGCATTCTGCAACTACACCGACATGCAATGTAACCCCCAAAGCTAATAACTGAATAAGGTGAAAGAGGATCATGTGTCCTGTGTCTTATTGGCACAATATGAAGACAAGTTGGTCTACGGAGGCAACTCCAAAATGTAGATATTTTCTAATGGAAAGATGTGTATAATCATCCAGTAAATTCTCAAAAGGTTACAAAAGGACAGTTATTATACGTGTGCTTGTGCTGTGATATAGTGTAGGTCGATTTTGGCAAGTGGAAGCAACAGCTAGCGACTCAGCAAGAGAACATTCAGAACAACAACAGTGGTTACTTAAAAAGCAGAGAAAGATCCTCAGCTCAGACAAACAGGTGTCTTTGTGTATAAAGACAAAGCTGATGTAGTGGTTACGTAAGTTCACCAGAATCTCTCCCGTAAACATTCTCAGAGCATAAATCTGAGTCATAAGAGTCATCTAACCCTAATACTTTACAAACCTTTTTAAACAAAGTAGCCGGGACCAAATATTGGTCATTTGGTCACTCCAACCTCTCTAGGAAGGGATTTAAATAGTTTAAATATTATTTTAAAGCATTTTTCTCACTTATGGTCATATAAACGTTTTGTCTAGTGTTTATCAGTTTGCTACTGTATCTCACTGGCAAAGAATGTATTAGACCTTCCATCAATCAAGGTCTCAGATGATGCAGCAGCATTAAGAAGAACAGGTTGTGTAATCTGTCCATTTAAAGTAGCATATGGTAATTTAGATGAAACAGCTATCATACTAGTGTAGCTTTGTGCTAGTAGTTGGATTAGGGTTACCAGGGCAGATGTCTTGAAGTGACAAGGGTCAGTGGCTCACAAAGTGCTCTGAGCCATGTTATTGCGAGCTCCCAATGAACTCCAATGAATTGTGTTGGTGGTAACAACTTGTAGCCTACTTGTAGCCTACTTGTAGCCTACTTGTAGCCTACTTGTAGCCTCGCATAACTGTAATAAAGTTGAACAGCCTTCACTTTAAAGGGAAACCATCTGTATAGTTTAATTGATAACATCTGTCCCCTGGATCCAATATCATCAATCATTGAGGATGTGGTCAGGCTTCATTGTTAGAAATGTAATGAATGGACAGTGGGCCTTACAATCATGATCATCATCATCATCATCATCATGATTGCTCTTCAGGTGGATGAGTTCCCTCTCATGGTACGATGTATCCTGAAAACTATTGTTCATACTTTCTGTGACATTTCAGGTGGCCACTAGTGGTTGTGGCAATGCAAAGCTGAAATAAAACCTTAAAACACATCTAAAATCATAGCCTAAATTGTTGTACAATTGTACAAAATATATTTGACAAAATATATAATATGCCTAATCTGTAGTAGCCAAAATCATTGTCCTTAAATACAGTAACTAATTAGTGGACAAAGTGACGCGTTTAGATATGCAAAATGAATGAAATGTGATTATAAACATTTTAATAGGGTTATTACAGTGTAATTACAACATTATTAGAGGTTGTTGGATAAAACGCACCACTTTTTCACCTACCCTCACCTGCAGACACAGACCGAATAAACACAGAAGGAATGGGAGAAAAAAAAATCACCTCTAGTCTACATCATAAACATGACACCTGATCTTGTTGTTCATCTTGTTGTTGTTAACTAAACACGCGGCCATGTTGTCCAGGAGTACCGCGCCTGAAATCGGGATAATGGTAACGTGACACCTCTATCTATTTACCGTGCTCCAGCACTGTGACGATGGTAGGGGGTGAGAGCGTCAGGGGTTCATTAGTACGACGAAGGGTGCACCTGCTGAAAGTAGGTGCCAGTATCAACAGGACTCCAGACAAAAGTCCTCGTCAATTAGTCATAGCTCTACCATCAAATTCACTTCTACTTGTTATTGGGGCTTCAACTTTTACTGAGTTTCCCCCCTGGAAAGCACTTTGTGCTGATATCTACCATCACCATCGAACTCAGCATTGCAGTGGGAGCTAACAGAGATAAAGGAACATCTAATGCAAAAGGGGATTACCAATCTGTCTGTCGTCAGTCTCCAACTGATACATTTGCACCACATCACAAGGAGGGGTACAAGAAGATGCCAGTTCAGATACCGGACGATACTGACTTTACCTCTTTCAAGGAACAATGTGAAAACCACGAAGGATGGACAGCGCGCTACAACAAGGGAAGCGTGACGGTGTGGTGCAGGGATGAAGAGTGCAGAACTATCCAGAAACTAAAGGCAAGTATGTCACTACTACAGCATCCTTACATGTTAGTCTTTTTTTCTTTCTTCATACCAGCCCCCCGTGGGAATCGAACCCACAACCTTGGCGTTGCAAGCGCCACGCTCTACCAACTGAGCTACACGGGGCTCCTTCTGGTACGTCTGGTGCGTCTGGTGCTTAAAGGGAAAGCACTGCACTGCGGAGAGGAGAGAAGACTGGAAGTGTGGAACTTGGGGTTTCCAGGAGAAACCCGACTACTGTGGCGCTTCTTAAAGATACAACAAAAATAATAATAACTGAACAGGTTCTAATCTAATGTGTGGAATGATAATGATAATTATCCTAATGTTTAAATCAATATAATCATCAAGAAATCCTGCATACAGCCTTATTCATGATATTGTGTCTGGAGTAGACTACATTTTTACATTTGACATTTTAGTCATTTAACAGACACTCTTATCCAGAGCGACTTACAGTTATTGAGTGCATAAATTTTTTTTTTGACTAGGGTAGCTAAGTTTACCTTTTTGAATACCATGGCATTCAGTAATTCCCCTGTTCATACAAAGTTAATATTTTCTGATTAGGTAGGTAATTAAGTACACCAGGGTTTAGGCTTTGTAATGCACTGGTGACTGTTAACATAGTCAACCATGCGTTATTATAAAATGTACTGGTCTCTTAACCATATTAGTTACAGGTGACGACAAATACTGGAACATTCCATTACCCATACTGCTGTGGTTCTCTTCTGTCCTCCCCCCTTAGAGACCCCTGGAGCGTTCCATTACCCATACTGCTGTGGTTATCTTCTGTCCTCCCCCCTTAGAGACCCCTGGAGCGTTCCATTACCCATACTGCTGTGGTTCTCTTCTGTCCTCCCCCCTTAGAGACCCCTGAAGCATTCCATTACCCATACTGCTGTGGTTCTCTTCTGTCCTCCCCCCTTAGAGACCCCTGGAGCATTCCATTACCCATACTGCTGTGGTTATCTTCTGTCCTCCCCCCTTAGAGACCCCTGGAGCGTTCCATTACCCATACTGCTGTGGTTCTCTTCTGTCCTCCCCCCTTAGAGACCCCTGGAACATTCCATTACCCATACTGCTGTGGTTCTCTTCTGTCCTCCCCCCTTAGAGACCCCTGGAGCGTTCCATTACCCATACTGCTGTGGTTCTCTTCTGTCCTCCCCCCTTAGAGACCCCTGGAGCGTTCCATTACCCATACTGCTGTGGTTCTCTTCTGTCCTCCCCCCTTAGAGACCCCTGAAGCATTCCATTACCCATACTGCTGTGGTTCTCTTCTGTCCTCCCCCCTTAGAGACCCCTGAAGCATTCCATTACCCATACTGCTGTGGTTCTCTTCTGTCCTCCCCCCTTAGAGACCCCTGGAGCATTCCATTACCCATACTGCTGTGGTTCTCTTCTGTCCTCCCCCCTTAGAGACCCCTGAAGCATTCCATTACCCATACTGCTGTGGTTCTCTTCTGTCCTCCCCCCTTAGAGACCCCTGGAGCATTCCATTACCCATACTGCTGTGGTTCTCTTCTGTCCTCCCCCCTTAGAGACGCCTGGAGCGTTCCATTACCCATACTGCTGTGGTTCTCTTCTGTCCTCCCCCCTTAGAGACCCCTGGAGCATTCCATTACCCATACTGCTGTGGTTCTCTTCTGTCCTCCCCCCTTAGAGACCCCTGGAGCGTTCCATTACCCATACTGCTATTTCTGCTCTAATACACTCTCTCCTATACTGTACCACTCACTAGATAAATAACTGCAGAGGTTTCTCATCTTTGCAGCAAATACTTGTTGATACGAGAGCTGTTTATTCAGTCTCAGAGTTTCATGTCTCATTGGATGTTTAGTGAATAGGGCTATGATGATATAATGATACGCTAGGGAGGAGGAGAGAGAGGGGGAGAGAGAGAGAGAGGGAGAGAGAGAGAGAGAGAGAGGGAGAGAGAGAGAGTTAGGGAGAAGAGAGAGAGCTAGGGAGAAGAGAGAGAGAGCTAGGGAGGAGAGAGAGAGCTAGGGAGGAGAGAGAGAGAGAGAGAGAGAGAGAGAGAGAGAGAGAGAGAGAGAGAAAGAGAGAGAGAGAGAGAGAGGATAAGGGACTCATAAAGGATGATGAAGATGATCATCCTAAATGATTAAAAGGAGAGTTTCCTTTCATTTAGGATCATTTAGGATAGCAACATTATGCAGTAAAATAACATAGCCTTCTCATGTCCTAAAATCCTCATCAGTTCCAGAGGATTAATTCATTTTTCATGGAAGGTTTGTGATTGCATCATTGGATAGGAATTAAGGTGGCTCCTAATTCTGCACTACAGTACAGCAGTATAGCAGTACAGTAGTATAGCGGTATAGCAGTATAGTAGTATAGTAGTATAGTAGTATAGTAGTATAGTAGTATAGTAGTATAGTAGTACATCAGTATAGTAGTATAGTAGTACAATAGTATAGTGGTATAGTAGTATATTAGTATATTAGTATAGTAGTATAGTAGTATAGTAGTATAGTAGTATAGTAGAACAGTAGTACAGCAGTATAGTAGTATAGCAGTACATTAGTATAGTGGTATAGTAGTACAGTAGTATAGTAGTATAGTAGCACAGTAGTATAGTAGTATAATAGTACAGTAGTATAGTAGTATAGCAGTGCAGTAGTATAGTAGTATAGTAGTACAGTAGTACAGCAGTACAGCAGTATAGTAGTATATCAGTACAGAAGTATAGTAGTATAGTAGTATAGTAGTATATGAGTATAGTAGTACAGTAGTATAGTAGTATAGTAGTATAACAGTACAATATTATAGTAGTATAGTAGTATAGCAGTATAGCAGTATAGTAGTACAGTAGTACAGTAGTATAGTAGTATAGTAGTATAGTAGTATGGTAGTATATTATTATATTAGTATAGTAGTACAGTAGTACAGCAGTATAGTAGTATATTAGTATAGTAGTATAGTAGTATAGTAGTATAGCAGTATAGCGGTATAGTAGTATAGTAGCGTAGTAGTACAGTAGTACAGTAGTACAGTAGTATAGTAGTATAGTAGTATAGTAGTATAGTAGTGCAGTAGTACAGTAGTATAGTAGTATAGTAGTATAGTAATATAGTAATATAGTAGTATAGTAGTATAGTAGTATAGTAGTATAGTAGTATATTAGTATAGTAGTATAGTAGTTTAGTAGTACAGTAGTACAGTATTATAGTAGTATAGCGGTATAGTAGTACAACAGTATAGTAGTATAGTAGCATAGTAGTACAGTAGTATAGTACTATAGTAGTATAGCAGTACAGCAGTATAGCAGTATAGCAGTATAGAAGTATAGCAGTATAGTAGTATAGTAGTATATTAGTATAGTAGTATAGTAGTATAGTAGTATAGTAGTATAGTAGTATAGTAGTATAGTAGTATAGTGGTATAGTAGTACAGTGGTATAGTAGTATAGTAGTATAGTGTATAGTTGTATAGCAGTACAGTAGTATAGTAGTATAGTAGTATAGTAGTATAATAGTATAGTAGTATAGTAGTATAGTAGCATGGTAGTATATTAGTATAGTGGTATAGCAGTATAGTAGTATAGTAGTATAGTAGTATATTAGTACAGCAGTATAGCAGTATATTAGTACAGCAGTATAGCAGTGTAGTTGTATAGCAGTGTAGTAGTATAGCAGTACAGCAGCACAGTAGTATAGTAGTATAGTAGTATAGTAGTACAGCAGTATAGCAGTACAGCAGTATAGAAGTACAGCAGTATAGTAGTATAGCAGTATAGTAGTATAGCAGTACAGCAGTATAGAAGTACAGCAGTATAGTAGTATAGCAGTATAGTAGTATAGCAGTACATCAGTACAGCAGTATAGTAGTATAGCAGTATAGTAGTATAGCAGTACAGCAGTATAGTAGTACAGTAGTATAGTAGTATAGCAGTATGGTAGTATATTATTATATTAGTATAGTAGTACAGTAGTACAGCAGTATAGTAGTATAGTAGTATAGTAGTATAGTAGTATAGTAGTATAGCAGTATAGCGGTATAGTAGTATAGTAGCATAGTAGTACAGTAGTACACTAGTACAGCAGTATAGCAGTATAGCAGTATAGTAGTATAGTAGTATAGTAGTATAGCAGTGTAGTTGTATAGCAGTGTAGTAGTATAGCAGTACAGCAGCACAGTAGTATAGTAGTATAGTAGTATAGTAGTACAGCAGTATAGCAGTACAGCAGTATAGAAGTACAGCAGTATAGTAGTATAGCAGTATAGTAGTATAGCAGTACAGCAGTATAGAAGTACAGCAGTATAGTAGTATAGCAGTATAGTAGTATAGCAGTACATCAGTATAGAAGTACAGCAGTATAGTAGTATAGCAGTATAGCAGTATAGCAGCACAGCAGTATAGCAGTATAGCAGTATATTAGTATAGCAGTACAGCAGTACTGTAACAAAGTAGGGTCCAAACAAGTCATTCAGAAGCAGAACCCTCAACACACTAGACGATATTATGCCAGATTTATTGTATGACATCCAGAGGCGGCGCTCCTAGTGGCTGGGGACTTTAATGCAGGGAAATTTAAATCAGTTTTACCTAATTTCTACCAGCATGTTAAATGTGCAACCAGAGGAAAAAAACTCTAGACCACCTTTACTCCACTCACAGAGACGCATACAAAGCTCTCCCTCTCCCTCCATTTAGAAAATCTGACCATAATTCTATCCTCCTGATTCCTGCTTACAAGCAAAAACTAAAGCAGGAAGCACCAGTGACTCGGTCAGCAGTACAGTAGTATAGTAGTACACTAGTATAGTAGTATAGTAGCATAGCAGTACAGTAGCATAGCAGTATAGTAGTATAGTAGTACACTAGTATAGTAGTACAGCAGTACAGTAGTATAGTAGTATAGTAGCATAGCAGTACAGTAGCATAGCAATACAGTAGCATAGCAGTACAGTAGCATAGCAGTATAGTAGTACACTAGTATAGCAGTATAGTAGTACAGCAGTATAGTAGTATAGTAGTATAGTAGTATAGTAGTACAGTAGTATAGTAGTATAGTAGTACAGTAGCATAGCAGTATAGTAGTACACTGGTATAGTAGTATAGCAGTACAGCAGTATAGTAGTATAGTAGTATAGCAGTACAACAGTATAGTAGTATAGTAGCATAGTAGTACAGTAGTATAGTAGTATAGTAGTATAGTAGTATAGAAGTATAGAAGTATAGTAGTATATTAGTATAGTAGTACAGTAGTATAGTAGTATAGCAGTATGGTAGTATATTATTATATTAGTATAGTAGTACAGTAGTACAGCAGTATAGTAGTATATTAGTATAGTAGTATAGTAGTATAGTAGTATAGCAGTATAGCGGTATAGTAGTATAGTAGCGTAGTAGTACAGTAGTACAGTAGTACAGTAGTATAGTAGTGTAGTAGTATAGTAGTATAGTAGTGCAGTAGTACAGTAGTATAGTAGTATAGTAGTATAGTAATATAGTAATATAGTAGTATAGTAGTATAGTAGTATAGTAGTATAGCAGTATATTAGTATAGTAGTATAGTAGTTTAGTAGTACAGTAGTACAGTATTATAGTAGTATAGCGGTATAGTAGTATAGCAGTATAGTAGTACAGTAGTATAGTAGTATAGTCATATAGTAGTATAGTAGTATAGTAGTATAGTAGTACAGTAGTACAGTAGTATAGTAGTATAGTAGTACAGTAGTACAGTAGTATAGTAGTATAGTAGTATAGTAGTATAGTAGTATAGTAGTACAGTAGTACAGTAGTACAGTAGTATAGTAGTATAGTAGTATAGTAATACAGTAGTACAGTAGTATAGTAGTATAGTAGTATAGTAGTATAGTAGTATAGTAGTACAGTAGTATAGTAGTATAGTGGTACAGCAGTATAGTAGTACGGTAGTATAGTAGTACAGTGGTATGGTAGTATAGTAGTATAGTAGTACAGTAGTATAGTAGTATAGTAGTATAGTAGTACAGTAGTACAGTAGTATAGTAGTATAGTAGTATAGCAGTACACTAGTACAGCAGTATAGCAGTATATCAGTATAGTAGTATAGTAGTATAGTAGTATAGCAGTATAGCATTATAGTAGTATATTAGTATAGTAGCATAGTAGTACAGCAGTATAGCAGTATAGTAGTATAGTAGTATAGTAGTATAGTAGTACAGTAGTACAGTAGTATAGTAGTATAGTAGTATAGCAGTACACTAGTACAGCAGTATAGCAGTATAGCAGTATAGTAGTATAGTAGTATAGTAGTATAGCAGTATAGTAGTATAGTAGTATAGCAGTATAGCAGTATAGTAGTATATTAGTATAGTAGTATAGTAGTACAGCGGTATAGCAGTATAGTAGTATAGTTGTATAGTAGTATAGTAGTATAGCAGTATAGTAGTATAGTAGTATAGCAGTATAGCAGTATAGTAGTATAGAAGTACAGCAGTATAGCAGTACACACAGAGACGCGTACAAAGCTCTCCCTCGCCCTCCATTTGGAAAATCTGACCATAATTATATCCTCCTGATTCCTGCTTACAAGCAAAAACTAAAGCAAGAAGCACCAGTGACTCGGTCAATAAAAAAGTGGTCAGGTGAAGCAGATGCTAAGCTACAGGACTGTTTTGCTAGCACAGACTGGAATATGTTCCGGGATTCTTCCGATGGCATTGAAGAGTACATCACATCAGTCACTGGCTTCATCAATAAGTGCATTGATGATGTTGTCTCCACAGTGACTGTACGTACATACCCCAACCAGAAGCCATGGAATACAGGCAACATCCGCACTGAGCTAAAGGGTAGAGCTGCCGCTTTCAAGGAGCAGGACTCTAACCCGGAAGCTTATAAGAATTCCCGCTATGCCCTCCGATGAACCATCAAACAGGCAAAGTGTCAATACAGGACTAAGATCGAATCGTACTACACCGGCTCCGACGCTCGTCGGATGTGGCAGGGCTTGCAAACTATTACAGACTACAAAGGGAAGCACAGCCACGAGCTGCCAAGTGACACGAGCCTACCAGACGAGCTAAATTACTTCTATGCTCGCTTCGAGGCAAGTGACACTAAAACATGCATGAGA
This sequence comes from Coregonus lavaretus, assembly GCF_964263955.1. Classification (NCBI taxonomy): domain Eukaryota; kingdom Metazoa; phylum Chordata; class Actinopteri; order Salmoniformes; family Salmonidae; genus Coregonus; species Coregonus lavaretus. Next base: position 29,026 of record NW_028161253.1, read on the forward strand.
GCATCAGCTGTTCCGAATGACTGTGTGATCACACTCTCCGTAGCCGATGTAAGTAAGACCTTTAAACAGGTCAACATTACCATTACTGACGGATTACCAGGACGTGTACTCCGAGCATGCGCTGACCAACTGGCAAGTGTCTTCACTGACACCTTCAACCTGTCCCTGACTGAGTCTTTAATACCAACATGTTTCAAGCAGACCACCATAGTCCCTGTGCCCAAGAACACTTAGATAACCTGCCTAAATGACTACCAACCCGTAGCACTCACCTCTGTTGCCAAGTGCTTTGAAAGGCTGGTCATGGCTCACATCAACCCCATTATCCCAGAAACCTTAGACCCACTCCAATTTGCATATCGCCCCAACAGATCCACAGATGATGCCATCTCTATTGCGCTCCACACTGCCCTTTCACACCTGGACAAAAGGAACACCTATGTGAGAATGCTATTAATTGACTACAGCTCAGCATTCAACACCATAGTGCCCTCAAAGCTCATCACTAAGCTAAGGACCCTGGCACTAAACACCTCCCTCTGCAACTGGATCCTGGACTTTCTGACGGGCCGCCTCCAGGTGGTAAGGGTAGGTAGCAACACATCCGCCACGCTGATCCTCAACATGGGGGCCCCTCAGGGGTGCATGCTCAGTCCCCTCCTGTACTCCCTGTTCACTCATGACTACATGGCCAGGCACGACTCCAACACCACAACACAGTTTGCAGATGACACAACAGTGGTAGGCCTGATCACCGACAATGACGAGACAGCCTATAGGGAGGAGGTCAGAGACCTGGCCGTGTGGTGCCAGGACAACAACCTATCCCTCAACGTGATCAAGACAAAGGAGATGATTGTGGACTACAGGAAAAAGAAGAGGACTGAGCACGCCCCCATTCTCATCGACGAGGCTGTAGTGGAGCAGGTTGAGAGCTTCAAGTTCTTTGGTGTCCACATCACCAACAAACTAACATGGTCTAAGCACACCAAGACAGTCGTGAAGAGGGCACGACAAAACCTATTCCCCCTCAGGAGACTGAAAAGATGTGGCATGGGTCCTCAGATCCTCAAAAGGTTCTACAGCTGCACCATCGAGAGCATCCTGACTGGTTGCATCACTGCCTGGTATGGCAACTGCTCGGCCTCCAACCGCAAGGCGCTACAGAGGGTAGTGCATACGGCCCAGTACATCACTGGGGCCAAGCTTCCTGCCATCCAGGACCTCTATACCAGGCGGTGTCAGAGGAAGGCCCTTAAAATTGTCAAATACTCCAGCCACCCTAGTCATAGACTGTTATCTCTGATCTCTGCTACCACACGGCAAGTGGTACCGGAGCGCCAAGTCTAGGTCCAAGAGGCTTCTAAACAGCTTCTACCCCCCAAGCCATAAGACTCCTGAACAGCTAATCAAATGGCTACCCAGACTATATGCATTGCCCCCCCACCCCACTTTTACGCTGCTGCTACTCTCTGTTTATTATCTATGCATAGTCACTTTAATAACTCTACCTACATGTACATATTACCCCAATTACCTCGACTAACCGGTGCCCCCGCACATTGACTCGGTACCCGGTACCCCCTGTATATAGCCTCGCTATTGTTATTTTTACTGCTGCACTTTAATTATTTGTTACTTTATTTCGTATTATTTTATATAGTGTTTTTTGTGTGATTTTTTTGGTATTCTGTCTTAAAACTGCATTGTTGGTTAAGGGCTTGTAAATAAGCATTTCACTGTAAGGTCTACACCTGTTGTATTCGGCGCATGTGACAAAAACATTTTATTTGTTTTTTTATTTGACCCACTGATGGTCTGACCAAGCCTCTGTAGAAGGCAGCTATACTGTAGTCCTAGGTACGATTGTTGAGGGTGCAACAGGTCAGTACCTCAGGAGTAAATGTCAGTTGGCTTTTCATAGCCGAGGAGAGAGAGAGAGAGAGAGAGAGAGAGAGAGAGAGAGAGAGAGAGAGAGAGAGAGAGAGAGAGAGAGAGAGAGAGAGAGAGAGAGAGAGAGAGAGAGATAGAGAGAGAGAGAGAGAGAAAGAGAGAGAGAGAGAGAGAGAGAGAGAGAGAGAGAGAGAGAGAGAGAGAGAGAGACAGAGAGAGAGAGAGAGAGAGAGAGAGAGAGAGAGAGAGAGACCAGGACAAGGTAGCACGTCAGGGTTCCCGAGCCGCAGGCAGAACAGTTGAAACTGGAGCAGCCACACGACCAGGTGGACTGGGGACAGCCAGGAGTCATCCGGCCAGGTAGTCCTGAGGCATGGTCCTAGGGCTCAGGTTCCTCCGGGAGGGGAGGGAGAGAGAATTAGAGGGAGCATACTTAAATTCACACAGGACACCAGATAAGACAGGAGAATAACACCAGATATAACAGACTGACCCTAGCCCCCCGGCACATAGACTATTGCAGCATAGATACTGGAGGCTGAGTCAGGGGGGGTCAGGGGGGGTCAGGGGACACTGTTGCCCCGGCCGACGATACCCCCGTACAGGGCCAACCAGGCAGGATACAACCCCACCCACCTTGCCAAAGCACAGCCCCCACACCACTAGAGGGATATCAACAGACCACCAACTTACTACCTTGAGACAAGGCTGAGTATAGCGCACAAAGATCTCCTCCACCGCACGAGCCGAGGGGGCGGAATACCAGACAGGAAGATCACGCCAGTGACTCAGCTCCCGTAATAGGGTCAGAGGCAGAGAATCCCAGTGGAGAGAGGGGAGCCGGCCAGGCAGAGACAGCAAAGGCGGTTCGTCGCTCTAGTGCCTTGCCATTCACCTTCACACTCCCGGGCCAGAATACACTCAATCATAGGACCTACTGAAGAGATGAGTCTTCAGTAAAGACTTAAAGGTCGAGACCGAGTCTGCGTCTCTCACATGGATAGGCAGACCATTCCATAAATATTGAGCTCTATAGGAGAAAGCCCTGCCTCCAGCTGTTTGCTTAGAAATTCTAGGGACAATAAGGAGGCCTGCGTCTTGTGACTGTAGCGTACGTGTAGGTATGTACGGCTGGACCAAATCAGAGAGATAGGTAGGAGCAAGCCCATGTAATGCTTTGTAGGTTAGCAGTAAAACCTTGAAATCAGCCCTAGCCTTAACAGGAAGCCAGTGTAGAGAGGCTAGCACTGGAGTAATATGATCACATTCTTAGTTTCTAGTCAAGATTCTAGATGTTCACTAGATGGTCTGACCTTGCCTCTGTAGCAGGCCTCTGGTTTCTCTCTGTCAGAAAAGAAAGGCAGTCTGGGTCCACCCAGGAGACGTCCTGAAAAATTAACAGTGGAAAACTGTAGTAATGGCTAGCAGCTAGTAACGAGGAAACCTGATTCCCCCCTGCTGCCAGGCCAAGAGGGTAACAGCCCTTACTGCAGGATCTCCAGCTGACCCCGTCGGGAACCCAGAAGGGGTCAATAAAGAGGAAAGAGAAGAAACAGGGTATGAATGATGGATTGTTTAGAAGGATGAATGACACAATTATTTTTCGACACCCAGAACGAACGTCAACAAAAAGGAGATGATGGCTAGACAGACCTCTCTTTATAATGCATGAATCTTTCCGGGGCAGTGATGCACTTCTTGGCTTCTGAATAATAGAACATTCGCGTAGAGGTATTGACGACATTCCATTCAGAGGGACATTACCTAACCTAAGGAGCCAACCACAACAGTGGAAACGGGGAGCTAATAGGCCTTCTGTTGAAGCCAGGCCTGGACGGGGGTTGTACAGGGGGATGTGGTGGTGAATTATTTACGCAACGCCAGCGATCTACTGATTGAGTTACATGGAGCCGTTTGCTACGTTGACCCAACGCACACTATATGATCGTGTTGCACCTAGCATTCTATACAGCACTGTGGTCACTGATCAACTAACGGCACCCTGTAAGACTTAGAATGGAAGGAAGTGGAATCCTTATTCCGTGCTAGGCTTAACCCCTCTTTACAGTGTTCCTATCCCGGACTTTACACCTCTATGACAATGGGTCAAATTGAATTGAATGTATAATCTCTTTGTCCTGTAGTTTCCACATGTCTTTTCTTAATTCTTTACTCACAAAGAGTCCAATATTTGATTAGCCATTGTTGTTACATAATCCAAATAACCTATGTTGCAGAATTAGGAGCCACCTGAAGATGACTTTCATTAGAATAAAGCTCATTGATCACAGAAGAGCCAAAATAAACACATTTACTACAGCTATGGAGAGCACCAGGAAAGCAAACTAAGTTGTGCATTATAATGCATTAAGCACAGCTAATAAGGTGTTATAAATGCGCTTATAATGCTTATTGAAGAGGGTATCCATAGGAAGGGTTATGGGAAACTTCTGACCACCGGCACCACTCTCAGTCCTTCCTTCCTCTCCCAAACGCAAACCCAAGGAAAGGCTTGGGGCCACCATCATTAGAAAATATCTGATCAAATAGGATAAGATACATTTGTCTTTGACATAAAAACACTCAAACCCAAACAGAAGGAAAGGCTTGAAGGCCTGCTGCTGTGGCCCCCAGCTATCCCACGCTCCCATCCCATCTGCTGCTGTGGCCCCCAGCTATCCCATGCCCCCCCCACTCTGCTGATGTGGCCCCCAGCTATCCCACGCTCCCATCCCATCTGCTGCTGTGGCCCCCAGCTATCCCACGCTCCTATCCCATCTGCTGCTGTGGCCCCCAGCTATCCCACGCTCCCCCCCCCCACTCTGCTGCTGTTTGCCCCCAGCTATCCCACGCTCCCATCTCATCTGCTGCTGTGGCGCAGGCAGAACGGTATATTTATCAGTCACTGATACGTCAGAGATATGGGGGCTAGTAGCTAGGCCTACTGGATAGAGTTTAATATGATGGACACTATACTGGATAGAGTTTAATATGATGGACACTATGCTTTATCCAGTTTAATATGATGGACACTGTACTGGATAGAGTTTAATATGATGGACACTATACTGGATAGAGTTTAATATGATGGACACTATACTGGATATAGTTTAATATGATGGACACTATACTGGATAGAGTTTAATATGATGGACACTATGCTTTATCCAGTTTAATATGATGGACACTGTACTGGATAGAGTTTAATGTGATGGACACTATACTGGATAGAGTTTAATAGGATGGACACTATACTGGATATAGTTTAATATGATGGACACTATACTGGATAGAGTTTAATATGATGGACACTATGCTTTATCCAGTTTAATATGATGGACACTATACTGGATATAGTTTAATATGATGGACACTATACTGGATAGAGTTTAATATGATGGACACTATACTGGATAGAGTTTAATATGATGGACACTATACTTGATATAGTTTAATATGATGGACACTATACTGGATATAGTTTAATATGATGGACACTATACTGGATAGAGTTTAATATGATGGACACTATACTGGATATAGTTTAATATGATGGACACTATACTGGATAGAGTTTAATATGATGGACACTATACTGGATAGAGTTTAATATGATGGACACTATGCTGGATAGAGTTTAATATTATGGACACTATACTGGATAGAGTTTAATATGATGGACACTATGCTGGATAGAGTTTAATATGATGGACACTATATTGAATAGAGTTTAATATGATGGACACTATACTGGATAGAGTTTAATATGATGGACACTATGCTGGATAGAGTTTAATATGATGGACACTATATTGAATAGAGTTTAATATGATGGACACTATACTGGATAGAGTTTAATATGATGGACACTATGCTGGATAGAGTTTAATATGATGGACACTATATTGAATAGAGTGTAATATGATGGACACTATACTGGATAGAGTTTAATATGATGGACAGTATGCTTTATCCAGTTTAATATGATGGACACTATACTGGATAGAGTTTAATATGATGGACACTATACTGGATAGAGTTTAATATGATGGACACTATACTGGATAGAGTTTAATATGATGGACACTATACTGGATAGAGTTTAATATGATGGACACTATACTGGATAGAGTTTAATATGATGGACACTATACTGGATATAGTTTAATATGATGGACACTATACTGGATATAGTTTAATATGATGGACACTATACTGGATAGAGTTTATTATGATGGACACTATACTGGATATAGTTTAATATGATGTACACTATACTGGATATAGTTTAATATGATGGACACTATACTGGATATAGTTTAATATGATGGACACTATGCTTTATCCAGTTTAATATGATTGACACTATACTGGATATAGTTTAATATGATGGACACTATACTGGATAGAGTTTAATATGATGGACACTATACTGGATATAGTTTAATATGATGGACACTATACTGGATAGTGTTTAATATGATGGACACTATACTGGATAGAGTTTATTATGATGGACACTATACTGGATAGAGTTTAATATGATGGACACTATACTGGATAGAGTTTAATATGTTGGACACTATACTGGATAGAGTTTAATATGATGGACACTATACTGGATATAGTTTAATATGATGGACACTATACTGAATAGAGTTTAATATGATGGACACTATACTGGATAGAGTTTAATATGATGGACACAATGCTGGATATAGTTTAATATGATGGACACTATACTGGATATAGTTTAATATGATGGACACTATACTGGATAGAGTTTAATATGATGGACACTATACTGGATAGAGTTTAATATGATGGACACTATACTGGATAGAGTTTAATATGATGGACACTATACTGGATATAGTTTAATATGATGGACACTATACTGGATAGAGTTTAATATGATGGACACTATACTGGATATAGTTTAATATGATGGACACTATACTGGATAGAGTTTATTATGATGGACACTATACTGGATAGAGTTTAATATGATGGACACTATACTGGATAGAGTTTAATATGATGTATACTGTAATATAAACAGAGTGCATTAAGATGGATGCAATCTTATGTAATTTCTCCAAGGTAACACTTCATATAGCTTATTATTAATTTAACTAACATAGCTCGTATGGTAAATTATTTAATTCAGGTCCTGGTGTATTCCGTTGGTTCCATATGGTCACACCGGTATTACTGTAATATAATATATTCAACTTCCTCAACTTCAAATGTTGTTGTTATTTACATTTACATTTACGTCATTTAGCAGACGCTCTTATGATGATAACACCTGTAGATCTTTTGAATTACAGTTGCTGAAGGTTTTCTGCACAGTGCAATCTTTTCTATTAAACACGGACTGATCTATGGGCAATATTCCAAATAACAATGTGTTAACGCAAATCCTTCTGGAAGAGAGACCGTAGCAGTTTTTTGTGTCAGATCTTTTTTCATAAAATGCATCGTTCAAAAACTTAATTGATACTGAAGACAGTGCCAGCCTCAGAGGCCGCAGTTCAGGGAAGTTGAATCAATCACTGTCCTACCTTGTTATTCATATCTAACCCTAGTCCTATGACTGTAGTAGCAACAATGTAGTTACAGGGTTTATCGGTGTAGGTTTATTACGCAATTATATTTATCAATTAATGTTTCTATATAATGTGTTTTACTTGTTGTTTCAGATGAGGATAGTGTGCAAGGACGTGACTGCTGAGACCCTTTACGATGTCCTTCATGACACCAGCTACCGGAAGAAGTGGGACAGCAACATGATTGACACCCACGATATCGGCAGGCTTACTGTCAACGCAGACGTAGGATATTACTCCTGTGAGTTAGTGTCAGACGTAGAACATTACTCCTGTGAGTTAGTGTCAGACGTAGAACATTACTCCTGTGAGTCAGTGTCAGACGTAGAACATTACTCCTGTGAGTTAGTGTCAGACGTAGAACATTACTCCTGTGAGTTAGTGTCAGACGTAGAACATTACTCCTGTGAGTCAGTGTCAGACGTAGAACATTACTCCTGTGAGTCAGTGTCAGACATAGAACATTACTCCTGTGAGTCAGTGTCAGACATAGAACATTACTCCTGTGAGTTAGTGTCAGACGTAGGACATTACTCCTGTGAGTTAGTGTCAGACGTAGGACATTACTCCTGTGAGTTAGTGTCAGACGTAGAACATCACTTCTGTGAGTTAGTGTCAGACATTACTCCTGTGAGTTAGTGTCAGACGTAGGACATTACTCCTGTGAGTTACACAAAAAAAAAAATGTATGCACGCATTACTGTACGTCGCTTTGGATAAAAGCGTCTGCTAAATGGCATATTATATTATTATTATAGTTAGTGTCAGACGTAGGACATTACTCCTGTGAGTTAGTGTCAGACGTAGGACATTACTCCTGTGAGTTAGTGTCAGACGTAGGACATTACTCCTGTGAGTAAGTGTCACATTGTTTACTGATGATACGCCTCCTGGTATTGAATCAGTATTCAGGAGGCAGGTGGAAACTATAGCCGGGGTGGAAGCAGAAGGTTGCTCTGACTCATCAGGAACTCGTCAGGGACCGTCATAACAGTTGATGTGTTTGTGCGTGTGTATGTATGTGTGTACTTCCATGCGTGTGTGTGTGCTCTTGCGAGTCAAAGCAGATGGGTTGTGAAAAACAAAGCAGATAACATCCAGCAACTTCAGATTCCTCTATTCCTTTCTTTCATTAGAGAGTGAAAATAAGGTAGAGGAGGAGAAGGAAGAGAGAAGAGGAGGAGAAGGAGTAGGAGGAGAAGAGAGGAAGAGGAGGAGGAGGAGGAGAAGGAGGAGTAGGAGGAGAAGGAAGAGAGGAGGAGGAGGAGGAGGCGAAGGAGGAGTAGGAGGAGAAGGAGGAGGAAGAGGAGGAGGAGTAGGAGAGAAGGAAGAGAAGAGAAGGAGATATGAGAAGAGAAGAGGAGAGGAGGAGAGGAGAAGGAGGAGTAGGAGGAGAAGGAGGAGGAAGAGGAAGAGGAAGAGGAAGAGGAGGAGGAGGAGAGGAGGAGAGAGGAGAGAGGAGGGAGGAGGAGGAGAGTAGGAGGAGGAGAAGAGGAGGTGAGAGAGTAGGAGGAGAAGGAGAGGTAGAGAGGAGAGGAGTAGGAGGAGAAGGATGAGAGGAAGAGAAGAGAGAGATGAGAGAAGAGGAGAGGAGAAGAGGAGAAGGAGAGGAGGAGGAAGAAGGAGATGAGTAGAGAGGAGAAGAGGATGAAGATGAGAAGATGAGGAGGCAGAGGAGGTGAGAAGAGGAGAAGAGAGAGGAGGTGGAGGAGGAGAGTAGAAGGAGTAGGAGGAGAAGGAGGAGGAGGGAGGAGGGGAGAAGGAGGAGGAAGAGGAGAAGGAGGAGGAGAAGGAGGAGGGAGAGAGAAGGAGT